>NC_133647.1:24893298-25193298 GCF_009905375.1 Apium graveolens
TCGAAGAACAACCACTTGTCAACGGATGAGAAATATTCGTTGAAGAAGGAAAAGATGTAGATATTGAAAGTGACATAATTGTTGAATCTGTGTGAATTGATTTTAAGTGAGGTGACACAGATTCTTCAACTATATCTGAAAGAATTGGCTGATGATCCAACAAGTCATCTAAAAGATGATGATCATCAGGATTTGAGTGGGGCTCCTCCCTAAGTTTTAAAGAGGGAGAATCAGGAATTGATGTGAATATCATAATCACATCCAGAGAGGGGGATGGAGAGTTTGATGATTGATGTATGTCTATTATGAGAGAATGGGGCTGTGACTCCACAATTGCTGGAATCACATCAAGCTGAATTTGAGAAGGCAAAGATACAGGTGGATGTATCTGTGCTGTGTGTGCCCCCTGTGTGGAAACTAGGGTTTTAGCCTTCTTTCTCCTTGAAAAGGCTTTGATTGGTGAATGTGTGGCTTCAGTGTCCCTCCCTCTTTTGTTCTGTGTCCCTGGTTGGGGACTATTTTCAATAGCTGAATCCTTTTGGGAGGATGCAACTAGAGATGTGTTTGACTCCTTTTGAACCACCACAGTCTTTTGAGAGACTGTGGCTTGGCTGGCTAGGGTACCACTCACCTATCCCATCTTATCCTAGGGGGTTTCTTTATGTTCACCCCTCCCCTCACCACTCACACCCTGTTCACTCCCTTCAGGGTTTATGGTAGTTGTTACAACTGTTGTCTTTTGAGAAACAATAGAGGTGGTTTTCTTTGACTTGTATTTTGAAATTTTAGTTTTGGTGGCTTTGGTAGGAACCTGTTGGGACAAAGTCACAGATTCCATTGCCACACTAGAAGGCAAAGAAACAATGGGGTTGGAAATAGTAGGAGTTATAGAAGTGTTTACCTCAATTACCTGTGGTGCATTCATTATTGGCAAATATACGAATGACACCTGGCTGTTGAGGTTGATTCTCACAAGGTCTGCAAGGACCCTTTTCTCTTGAGCCCAGCATTTGAGTTTATTGCTCTCATTAGATATAACCAACCCTTCAGCAACATGGTTAGCCAATAACATAAAGAATCTAGCATAGTAGATGTTATGGGGTCTATTAGCTTTGTTACCTAACCTAGAACCTAATTCTAGCATGACATAGTTGCTAAAATTAAAGTACCTATCAGAAACTAGCATATAAAGCATATTAACAAGAGATGAAGTTATGGCATCAAAATTGCTAATCTTCCCAGAAAAAAACTTGATAAAGGCATCTCCAAGAAAACTCCATTCTTTCTTAAGACCCTTTCTTCTAATGCTACCTAAACTAGCGGAATCAAAAGAATAGCCTATGGAATCTAACATAGCATATACATCTTTATCAGTGTGTGGTGTCATGGCATTATTCTCAGGCAACTTAAAGCAAGACTGTATATCATCACAGTTAATGCAATAGTCCTTACCTTTGAGAGAGAAAGTAATAGTCATATCTGTGGAGTTGAAATCTGCAGTTGTCCAAACCTCCTCCACTACCTCACAGTAGATGGTTGGGGCTTCCAGCATTGCATAGCTTAGTTTGCAGTTTTTGATGAAGTCCATCATCTTGTGATAATCAGAATGGGCTTCATTCTTTTCAACCAAGGCTACGAAATTGTTCTTTTTATAAACAAATCCAGAATGAGACATAATTTTGACTACTGGTGCCATTGTTGTGAGTAGAGGTTGCAGAGAAAAACTTGAGAGTTTTGGGAGAGAAAAGAATAAAAATTGTAAGAAAGCGTAAAGTGAAAATAAGAATTCAATGGTCTTTTATACTTTCTTGAATTAAAACATAAATAAAATGATTAAATGATACTTTTAAATGAATTTCAGCCGTTTGAGAATAAAGAAAACTGTAGAAATTCTGAAAACTACCTTTAATACAAATACATACAACTGTGTATATATGTATCAACGGTTAAGTAAAAGAATCAACGGCTGTGACTCACTTAAAGTAACTGATGTGACACTTCAACGGATAAGGTAAATAGTTATCCGTTGATGATCAACACTATTTTATCCGTTAAGGATAAAATTACCAGAAATGTATTTGTCTTTCAACGGATACTGAACATCCATTGATAGAACAAGTTTGGATTTCAACGGATAGGGAATATCCATTGATAGAATAATCTTTTACTTAAAAGCCAACTTTGTTCTTTCAACAAATTCATTTCAGGCTACAAAGCAGATTAAAATGAAGACATGAATTTAAGAATAATTAAGCATACCTAGCTCACTTACTAATCTTGTGAATGTTGATTCATCAAGTGGCTTGGTAAATATGTCTGCAATCTGTTTTTCACTTGGAACAAAATGTAGTTCCACTGTACCTTTCATCACATGTTCCCTTATGAAGTGGTACTTGATGTCAATGTGCTTGGTTCTTGAGTGCTGCACTGGATTTTCAGTAATGGCAATGGCACTTGTGTTGTCACAGAATATAGGAATTTTGTCAACAGATAGTCCATAGTCAAATAGTTGATTCCTCATCTACAGTATCTGTGCACAGCAACTACCAGCAGCAATATACTTAGCTTCAGCTGTTGATGTAGAAACAGAATTTTGCTTCTTGCTGAACCATGACACAAGCTTATTCCCTAGAAATTGACAGGTGCCAGTTGTGCTTTTCCTTTCTATTTTGCAACCTGCATAATCTGCATCTGATTAGCCAATTAGATCAAAACCAGACTCTCTAGGGTACCAAATTCCTAGATTTGGAGTCCCTTTGAGATATCTGAAGATTCTTTTAATAGCCACTAAGTGAGATTCTTTAGGGTCAGCTTGAAATCTAGCACAGAGACATGTAAAAAACATTATATCAGGTCTACTAGCAGTTAAATATAAAAGTGAGCCAACCATGCCTCTATAACTTGAAATGTCCACAGACTTTTCAGCCTTGTTTAATTCAAGCTTTGTGGCAGTGGCCATGGGAGTTTTTGCAGATGAACAATCCATTAAGTCAAACTTCTTTAAAAGATCATAAATATATTTAGTTTGACTAATGAAAATTCCACTACTAACTTGTTTAACTTGTAAACCAAGAAAATAAGTTGGTTCTCCCATCATGCTCATTTCATATTTACTTTGCATTAACTTAGCAAACTCTTTACAAAGCTTATCATCTGTAGATCCAAATATAATATCATCTGCATAAATTTGAACAAGTATTGTAGAGCCATTAACATTTCTAAAGAAAAGAGTTTTGTCAATAGTACCTCTTGTGAAGTGATTATCTAGAAGAAATTTTGACAAAGTCTCATACCAGGCTCTAGGTGCTTGCTTTAGTCCATAGAGTGCTTTCAACAGATAATACACATAGTCTGGAAAATTTGGATCTTCAAATCCTGGAGGTTGGTTTACATAAACTTCTTCCTCCAATTCCCCATTCAGAAATGCACTCTTGACATCCATTTGATAGACCTTAAAATTGGCATGGGCTGCATAGGCTAGAAAGATTCTGATGGCCTCAAGTCTGGCAACTGCAGTAAATGTCTCATCAAAATCTATTCCCTCTTGTTGAGAATAGCCTTTAGCAACCAATCTGGCTTTATTCCTTATGACAATGCCATTTTCATCCATCTTGTTTCTGAATACCCATTTTGTGTCAATAGAACTCTTGTTCTTTGGCTTGGGTACCAGCTTCCATACTTTGTTCCTCTCAAATTGGTTTAGCTCATCTTGCATTGCTAAAATCCAATCATGATCCAATAGAGCTTCTTCCACTCTCTTAGGTTCCTCCTGTGATAGAAAGCTACTATACAGACATTCATCTTGAGTAGCCCTTCTAGTTTGCACTTTAGATGTAGCATCACCAATGATCAGTTCAAAAGGGTGATTCTTGGTCCATTTCCTTTGAGGTGGTAGATTGGCTCTAGATGAGGTTGCCTTAGTATTGTCATGATGTGAGATAGAATGTTGATTGGTTGAAACTCCCCCTGAGTTGCTGATCCTTTGAAAGGAATTGGGGGTTCTATCCACTGATGAAGTAAATTGATTATCCGTTGACAGACTGTGATCAACGGATGCTTCATTATGAACTTCAATGGATGATGCACTTTGTCTTTCAACGGATGCTGCACAATGCAGCATCCGTTGAAAGACAAAGTGCATCATCCATTGAAGTTCATAATGAAGCATCCGTTGATCACAGTCTGTCAACGGATAATCAATTTACTTCATCAGTGGATAGAACCCCCAATTCCTTTCAAAGGATCAGCAACTCAGGGGGAGTTTCAACCAATCAACATTCTATCTCACATCATGACAATACTAAGGCAACCTCATCTAGAGCCAATCTACCACCTCAAAGGAAATGGACCAAGAATCACCCTTTTGAACTGATCATTGGTGATGCTACATCTAAAGTGCAAACTAGAAGGGCTACTCAAGATGAATGTCTGTATAGTAGCTTTCTATCACAGGAGGAACCTAAGAGAGTGGAAGAAGCTCTATTGGATCATGATTGGATTTTAGCAATGCAAGATGAGCTAAACCAATTTGAGAGGAACAAAGTATGGAAGCTGGTACCCAAGCCAAAGAACAAGAGTTCTATTGACACAAAATGGGTATTCAGAAACAAGATGGATGAAAATGGCATTGTCATAAGGAATAAAGCCAGATTGGTTGCTAAAGGCTATTCTCAACAAGAGGGAATAGATTTTGATGAGACATTTACTGCAGTTGCCAGACTTGAGGCCATCAGAATCTTTCTAGCCTATGCAGCCCATGCCAATTTTAAGGTCTATCAAATGGATGTCAAGAGTGCATTTCTGAATGGGGAATTGGAGGAAGAAGTTTATGTAAACCAACCTCCAGGATTTGAAGATCCAAATTTTCCAGACTATGTGTATTATCTGTTGAAAGCACTCTATGGACTAAAGCAAGCACCTAGAGCCTGGTATGAGACTTTGTCAAAATTTCTTCTAGATAATCACTTCACAAGAGGTACTATTGACAAAACTCTTTTCTTTAGAAATGTTAATGGCTCTACAATACTTGTTCAAATTTATGCAGATGATATTATATTTGGATCTACAGATGATAAGCTTTGTAAAGAGTTTGCTAAGTTAATGCAAAGTAAATATGAAATGAGCATGATGGGAGAACCAACTTATTTTCTTGGTTTACAAGTTAAACAAGTTAGTAGTGGAATTTTCATTAGTCAAACTAAATATATTTATGATCTTTTAAAGAAGTTTGACTTAATGGATTGTTCATCTGCAAAAACTCCCATGGCCACTGCCACAAAGCTTGAATTAAACAAGGCTGAAAAGTCTGTGGACATTTCAAGTTATAGAGGCATGGTTGGCTCACTTTTATATTTAACTGCTAGTAGACCTGATATAATGTTTTTTACATGTCTCTGTGCTAGATTTCAAGCTGACCCTAAAGAATCTCACTTAGTGGCTATTAAAAGAATCTTCAGATATCTCAAAGGGACTCCAAATCTAGGAATTTGGTACCCTAGAGAGTCTGGTTTTGATCTAATTGGCTAATCAGATGCAGATTATGCAGGTTGCAAAATAGAAAGGAAAAGCACAACTGGCACCTGTCAATTTCTAGGGAATAAGCTTGTGTCATGGTTCAGCAAGAAGCAAAATTCTGTTTCTACATCAACAGCTGAAGCTAAGTATATTGCTGCTGGTAGTTGCTGTGCACAGATACTGTAGATGAGGAATCAACTATTTGACTATGGACTATCTGTTGACAAAATTCCTATATTCTGTGACAACACAAGTGCCATTGCCATTACTGAAAATCCAGTGCAGCACTCAAGAACCAAGCACATTGACATCAAGTACCACTTCATAAGGGAACATGTGATGAAAGGTACAGTGGAACTACATTTTGTTCCAAGTGAAAAACAGATTGCAGACATATTTACCAAGCCACTTGATGAATCAACATTCACAAGATTAGTAAGTGAGCTAGGTATGCTTAATTATTCTTAAATTCATGTCTTCATTTTAATCTGCTTTGTAGCCTGAAATGAATTTGTTGAAAGAACAAAGTTGGCTTTTAAGTAAAAGATTATTCTATCAATGGATATTCCCTATCCGTTGAAATCCAAACTTGTTCTATCAATGGATGTTCAGTATCCGTTGAAAGACAAATACATTTCTGGTAATTTTATCCTTAACGGATAAAATAGTGTTGATCATCAACGGATAACTATTTACCTTATCCGTTGAAGTGTCACATCAGTTACTTTAAGTGAGTCACAGCCGTTGATTCTTTTACTTAACCGTTGATACATATATACACAGTTGTATGTATTTGTATTAAAGGTAGTTTTCAGAATTTCTACAGTTTTCTTTATTCTCAAACGGCTGAAATTCATTTAAAAGTATCATTTAATCATTTTATTTATGTTTTAATTCAAGAAAGTATAAAAGACCATTGAATTCTTATTTTCACTTTACGCTTTCTTACAATTTTTATTCTTTTTCTCTCCCAAAACTCTCAAGTTTTTCTCTGCAACCTCTACTCACAACAATGGCACCAGTAGTCAAAATTATGTCTCATTCTGGATTTGTTTATAAAAAGAACAATTTCGTAGCCTTGGTTGAAAAGAATGAAGCCCATTCTGATTATCACAAGATGATGGACTTCATCAAAAACTGCAAACTAAGCTATGCAATGCTGGAAGCCCCAACCATCTACTGTGAGGTAGTGGAGGAGGTTTGGACAACTGCAGATTTCAACTCCACAGATATGACTATTACTTTCTCTCTCAAAGGTAAGGACTATTGCATTAACTGTGATGATATACAGTCTTGCTTTAAGTTGCCTGAGAATAATGCCATGACACCACACACTGATAAAGATGTATATGCTATGTTAGATTCCATAGGCTATTCTTTTGATTCCGCTAGTTTAGGTAGCATTAGAAGAAAGGGTCTTAAGAAAGAATGGAGTTTTCTTGGAGATGCCTTTATCAAGTTTTTTTCTGGGAAGATTAGCAATTTTGATGCCATAACTTCATCTCTTGTTAATATGCTTTATATGCTAGTTTCTGATAGGTACTTTAATTTTAGCAACTATGTCATGCTAGAATTAGGTTCTAGGTTAGGTAACAAAGCTAATAGACCCCATAACATCTACTATGCTAGATTCTTTATGTTATTGGCTAACCATGTTGCTGAAGGGTTGGTTATATCTAATGAGAGCAATAAACTCAAATGCTGGGCTCAAGAGAAAAGGGTCCTTGCAGACCTTGTGAGAATCAACCTCAACAGCCAGGTGTCATTCGTATATTTGCCAATAATGAATGCACCACAGGTAATTGAGGTAAACACTTCTATAACTCCTACTATTTCCAACCCCATTGTTTCTTTGCCTTCTAGTGTGGCAATGGAATCTGTGACTTTGTCCCAACAGGTTCCTACCAAAGCCACCAAAACTAAAATTTCAAAATACAAGTCAAAGAAAACCACCTCTATTGTTTCTCAAAAGACAACAGTTGTAACAACTACCATAAACCCTGAAGGGAGTGAACAGGGTGTGAGTGGTGAGGGGAGGGGTGAACATAAAGAAACCCCCTAGGATAAGATGGGATAGGTGAGTGGTACCCTAGCCAGCCAAGCCACAGTCTCTCAAAAGACTGTGGTGGTTCAAAAGGAGTCAAACACATCTCTAGTTGCATCCTCCCAAAAGGATTCAGCTATTGAAAATAGTCCCCAACCAGGGACACAGAACAAAAGAGGGAGGGACACTGAAGCCACACATTCACCAATCAAAGCCTTTTCAAGGAGAAAGAAGGCTAAAACCCTAGTTTCCACACAGGGGGCACACACAGCACAGATACATCCACCTGTATCTTTGCCTTCTCAAATTCAGCTTGATGTGATTCCAGCAATTGTGGAGTCACAGCCCCATTCTCTCATAATAGACATACATCAATCATCAAACTCTCCATCCCCCTCTCTGGATGTGATTATGATATTCACATCAATTCCTGATTCTCCCTCTTTAAAACTTAGGGAGGAGCCCCACTCAAATCCTGATGATCATCATCTTTTAGATGACTTGTTGGATCATCAGCCAATTCTTTCAGATATAGTTGAAGAATCTGTGTCACCTCACTTAAAATCAATTCACACAGATTCAACAATTATGTCACTTTCAATATCTACATCTTTTCCTTCTTCAACGAATATTTCTCATCCGTTGACAAGTGGTTGTTCTTCGACGGATAAGCTTAACAGCAGTTATCCATTGATATCACCAGTTTCCACTTCAACGGATACTCCCTATCCGTTGATGGTCTCTACACATATAACAGAAATAATTCCAACTGTAGAAGACATGGTTACTGTACAATCACTTCTAGGTTTGAGGGAAGGGAGTGATAATTTGAGTGAGAGGCTGGGTTGCTCCCAGTCAAAAGGAGAGGTTGAGAGTCAATATATGCATGCTATTTCTTCCAGCATGGCAAAAGTGAGTGAGGGGAGTGCCACCTTAGTAGGTGAGGGTGAGGGTGTGAGGGTGTGTGTGAGCCAGGGGGAGCCCCTGATGCAAGAATATAGAGAAAATGAGAGAAAGGCAGGTATAGAAGCTATAAGGGTGGATCCAGCCATTGCTAGTGAGTCAATGATTGTGGATGATGCTGCAAAGGAAAGACAATTTCAGCAACATTACAAAGCTGTAATTGATAACATTTCCTTGGATGCTGACACTTTTACTCACCCTGTTCCAGCCTATCAATTGTTGGCTGTTCAGGGCAATGTGGAGGCAGAGCAGACTTTGAACATTGTACACACTTCAGAATCTCTTCTAAGAGATAAAGCTGCTGTTAATAGGCTGCCTTCTCAAGCTGGTGAGTCATCTGAAGAATTTGGAGCAAATTCTAATGATGATGACTCTAATTCTTTGGATGAGAGCATAAACTTAGGGGGAACAGCATGCCCAAGTTCTGTTCCAAATCTACCTGACTGGGCATGGGCAAAGGAATCTACACCAGGACAGTTTGGTGTAGCTTTGGTCAAGCAAGTAATGACTATACAGAAGGCCCTTCAGGAGACTACAGATGCTGGTACAAAGGCAATTCTTCAAGCTCATCTAGACTCTCTGCATCTCTTGCAGTTGCAGCATATCAGACAGAATCTAAGTGTGGATGAACTCAAGCAGGATATTGCTGATCTGAAATCCTACAATGCTGAGAAGTTGGATTCAGTCATGCCTTATGGTACTATGCAAGATTTGTTAGTGAGATTGAGGAGAAAATCTGATGCTGACAAGAGGCTGGCCAGGTTGGAAAACAGAGTTCAGATCATTGAAGACTCTATGGTCACCATTCTTCAGAATCAACAATCTCAGAAAAATCTACTAATGCAGCGGGCAAAAGCACAAGGCTTGAGCCCTATCCTTGATGATAACAAAAAGGGGGAAAATAAAAGGGAAGGGGAAGGAGAGCCATCAACAACAGTTCAAATATCTCAAGTGCTAGTTCCTACCATCACCACTTCTCCAACTATTCAAATCAAAGGAAAGCGTGATGGAATTGATCTAATACAGATAGCAGCAGCTGAATTGCAAGTCAAAGAGCAAAGGAGGAAAATTGATGAAAAGGTGCAACAAATTTTTGGTTCTACAACTTCTAAATCACAATCTGTGAAGCATAGCACAAAGGTGGAACCAATTATTGTGGAGCTCAAGCCAGTAAGGAGGAATAAGGTTGGAGAGACTTCTTCCAAGAATCTGAAATCTATGGTTCTCAAGCCCAACAACAGATCAAACAAGGACTCTACAAAGAACCCTCTAAGCCTTGCTCAGTTGAAAGAAGTGGACTTTCCTCTTCCAAAGCCTGATGAAGACAAGATTTTGGGTGGTAATATCATGAAGCACAAGGAGACCAAGGATGTGGTTGAAAGGATGAACATGGCTATTATCTTTAGAGAGGGAAAAAGCATCTGTGTGATGCAAGGACATCCCAAATTCTCAATATCCAAGAGGGAAGAAGCCAGAAGGTTGAAGGAAGAAGCTAAAAAGCTAAAGGCTGACAAAAGAGCACAAGCAAAGCTTGAAAAACAGCTAAAGTCAAGTCAAGCTGAAGAAAAGAAAGAAATTGAAGACAAGAGTGAAGATGTAGGTATGGGAGACATGTTTGGTAATGATATGGAAGAAAGAAGTAAGGAAATAGAGGAATGGCAGAAAGGGAACAGAAAGAAGGCCAATGCAAAAAGAAAGATTGTAGATGAAGCTGAAGAAACACAATCAAAATCGAAACCTCTACCTTCTATTCCTGAACCCATTGTGCCTGACCCCTTCATAAATATCCATGGTGAAACAATCACACCTAAAGAGGAACCAATTGATTGGGACACTATCAAATTACCCACCTTCTTAACCATTTCTCTACCATCAAAGAAACAGAAAAGAAAAATCAAATCAACACCTCCACCAACCTTAATCAAATTCACTCAGAAGCCTAAGCCTAAGCCACAAGCCTCTAAGGATGATTATGTTCACATTTGTGACATAAAGGAATTTTCAGACATTGAACTCTATCTGGATGAGCTGGAGGAAGTAAGGGGAATAGATGCCTACAGACAGCTACCAGAAAGACTAGTGTTCAAATACAAAGGAAGTGGGGAAAGAACTTGGTCTCTCTACAGGATTCTGAATGAAGGCTACTCTACCTTGGTTAGAGTCTACTCAGCCATACTAGCTTTACCAGGACTGCCAAGACTGAGATTCTCAACAAGATTGCCAATGTAAGGAAGACTTGGTGGGAGCCCAATACTTTGCCTAGAACATTACTCATTCAAGAAAGAGGAATTACAGTTCACAAATCACCTCATTGGTTAATGGAGTTCAGAGACAACAAAGGAATCAGAAGATTTTTCAGACTTGAAGATTAGCTCAAGATTGCCAGTAATGAAACTCTCAAGGATATGTAATCTAGGCTGGACATCAATGAAGAAGATGAAGTTGAATTCTACAGACAACTCCAACTCCAAATAGAGGAGAATGACAGAAGGCTAAGGAAGAAAACAAGAGATCAAAGGAAAAGAAATTAATCTGCTCAGGCTAAAGAAGCACTTTTGGAAACAATGTAATTCTTCAATTCTATCTCAGCATACACAAATTTACAGCACTTTTGAATTTCTGCTTTATTACAGTTAATATGTTTGTCAAGTGTTTTGTTATCATCAAGCTAAACCCAAATTTATGCCTACAGTTCTAGTAGATATAAATAGGGGGAGATTGTTAGGAATATGTGTATTAGTTTGATGATAAGTTAAACAATACACTTAAGTAGAAATCTAGTGTTTGTAGCCTCAACGGATAAGACCATTTTGGCTATCCGTTGAAGGAGTAGCTTTACTTAGAAATAAGTTTAGTATTGTAGCACATTTCATTCTCTGGATTCAAGTTATAATTCTTAGATGTTGTGGGAAATTATCAGTCATGTTGACTACTAGTGGATATGCAAATAGGAGGGCTAATTGTAAATATTTCATGCCTTGTAATTTTGTATAAGTGAAGAAGTATCAACTGATATTGAAGACCTTCAACGGATAAGAAACAAAGCTTCAACGGATGTCTCTAAAGCTTCAATGGATAATATCCATCAACAGATAAGTGCTTCAACGGATAAGACTTCAACTGCTAATGCATCAACGGATAAAGCTTCAACGGATAAAACCTCAACGGATAAGGCATCAACGGATGAAAGCTTCAACGGATGCTTAGTTCAATAGCAGTTGATAGTGACAATTCATAAGCTGACAGAGGCACATGGGTTGACAGAGACAAACTGGAATGTGGCAGCCTCTAGGAGGAATCAAGAAAATGCAGCATTTCCATTCTGGTGCAAACAAGGAAGTATTTAAAGATTCACAGCCATACCTAAATTGCATTGAATAGAAAAATGAAGAAAAAACATGTGAAGAACCTTTTTAATTGTATTTTATAGTTTTGTCTTCACTTGTAAGCTTGGTGATATATAAACCAAGTAGCAGCTAGTAATTAGATAAAAATTTTCCAGAGCTGTTTAGAAAAATCCAGAGAGAAAATCATCTAGTTTGTACTAGGAAGCAGCTGTCATTTAATTCTTTAAATCACAGATTTTCTGAAATAACACATCTCTGGTGAAACAACAAATCCACCAGAAAAGTTTTTAAGTCTGTTGTGTTCTTTACATTTGTGTATGAATATATATCTGTCTGCATTAGCTCAAAGCAATTCACACAAACTTGCTCATCAAAACACATAGACTAGAAACTGCTCAAAACTTGAAAAAGTTTTGAGTTTTACATTCAACCCCCCTTCTGTAAAACTCATTGTTATTTCACTGGGAATAACACTCATATTCAACTTGGTTCCTAGACATTCTTGGAATTGTCTCCAAAATCTTGAATTAAAACGGGGATCTCAATCCGATACAATAGATACAGGTACTCCATGACGCATCACGATTTCCTTGAGATATAAGTGTACTAACTTGTCCAGTGAAAACCTTTCATTAATCGGAAGAAAATATCCTGACTTCGTTAAACGATCAATAATAACCCAAATTGCATCATAATTTGCTTTCGTCCTTGGAAGTCCCACTACAAAATCCATAACTAAGTGCTCCCATTTCCATTCGAGAATATCTAGTGGTTGTAGTAATCCGCTCGGGCGTTGATGTTCAGCTTTAACTCTTTGGCACTTAATAACCCATTCCGCTATTTCTTTCTTCATGTTTGGCCTCCAAAAGTTTTCCTTCAGGTCTCTGTACATCTTCGTGCTTCCGGGATGAATCGAATATCTTGAGCTTTGAGCGTCTTGTAAAATTTCCACTTTCAATTCCGGTACATTAGGTATCCAGATCCTCGAAGCAACTAAAAAAATTCCTTTGGCATCCTTCTGACTAGTAATCTCTTCTCCTGTCAAATTGTCGATCTCCTGATCCATTACTTCTTCTTGACACCTTCTTATTTTCTCTAATAGTTCTGGCTGAAAAGTCATAGCATAAATCATTTCAGTAGAGCTTTCTGGAACACGAACTTCAATCTCCAATTTATCGAATTCCTTGATCAAGTCTTCTGAAGAGGTTAACAGGTTCAATCATTCCTTTCGACTCAGCGCATCTGCTACTACATTAGCTTTGCCTGGATGATAATTGATTGAGACGTCGTAATCCTTGATTAACTCTAGCCAACATCGTTGTCACATATTGAGTTCCTTTTGTATGAAAATATACTTCAAACTTTTATGGTCCGTGTAAATCTCACATCTTTCGTCGTATAGATAGTGTCTCCAGAGCTTCAGTGCGAATACAATTCCTGCTAGTTCGAGATCGTGTGTTGGATATTTCTGTTCATGCGGCTTTAACTGTCTAGAAGCATATGCGATCACATTGCTATGTTGCATCAAAACACATCCTAGTCCTCGATAAGAAGTGTTGCTGTATATGACAAAATCTCCTTGATCATCAGGTAAAACAAGTACATGTGCGGTTATCAATCGATTCTTCAATTCTTGGAAACTTACTTCGCATTTCTCATTCCATTCGAACTTTTCATTCTTTTGTGTCAACTTCGTCAATGGGGTGGCTATCTTTGCAAAATCTTTAACAAATCTTCTGTAGTAACATGCTAATCCCAAGAAACTTCGGACTTCCGTTGGAGTCTTTGGCCTTTCTTAATTTAGAATAGCTTCAATCTTTGATGGATCCACTTGAATTCCTTCAATACTAATAATGTGTCCTAAAAATTGCACTTCCTTCAACCAAAATTCACATTTTGAAAATTTCTCATAGAGCTGTTCCTTCGTAACGTCTCCAATGTCGTTCGTAAGTGCGCTGCATGTTCTTCTTCTGTCTTCGAATAAATCAAGATGTCATCAATAAATACAATGATAAACTTATCCAGGTACTTCTTCAATACTCAATTCATCAAATCCATAAATGTTGTAGGTGCATTAGTCAATGCAAATGCCATCACAACAAATTCGTAGTGCCCATATCTCGTTCTGAACGCAGTCTTTGGAATGTCTTCTGCCTTGATCTTTAACTGATGATAGCCTGATCGTAAGTCGATTTTCAAAAACCATGCCACTCTATTCAGTTGATCAAATATGTCGTCGATGCGAGGCAAAGGATATTTGTTCTTGATAGTTAACTTGTTCAGCTCACGATAATCAATACATAGTCGCATGCTACCGTCCTTCTTTTTCACGAACAATACTGGTGCGCCCCATGGGGATACACTCGGCCTTATGATTCCTTTATCGAGAAGATCCTGTAATTGCTTTGCTAATTCTTTCATTTCAACAGGTGCCATTCGATATGGAGCTTTTGAAATTGGTTCAGTCTCTGGTGCCAAATTAATAGTGAACTCGATTTCTTGATCCGGAGGTAGTCCTGGAAGTTCATCTGGAAAGACGTCGGGAAACTCACAAACTACAGGAATATCTTAAATCTTGGGGTTTCTTTTTCGGTGTCCAACACGTAGGCTAAATAGGCTTGACATCGTTGACGTAACAATTATTTCGTCTGTATTATTGTTAAGAATCTATGCTTTTGCTTTTCACCTTTAAATGTTACCGTTGTATTTTCTTTGGTTTGTAATTTCACTTTCTTATTTGCGCAATCAATCTGAGCATTATTACTAGCTAGCCAATCCATTCCTAAAATAATATCAAATTCTCCTAAGCTGAAAGGTTTCAAGTCAATTGAGAAATGACATTTCCCTATCTCAATATCACAACCTGGACATACTCGATCTACCGTAACCTGATCATCATTTGCTAACTTTATCACTAGCACTTTATCTAACCACTGAACCTCACAGTCTATCTTAGAAATAAAGTTCTCAGAAATAAAAGATCTCGTAGCTCCTGAATTAATCAATACTTGAGCATTTACAGAATTCACAGGGAGCGTACCTGCAACCACATTTGGACTCTGCACAGCTTCCTTCATTGACATGTTGACAGTCCTTGCCCTGGGCTGATTTTGTGGTTCTAGTGGAGGTGGAGGTAATGCTAAAACCCTTGGAATGCTAGCGGCTATTACAATTCCTAACAGTCCTTGGAAATATGTCCTTTTCTTCCACACTGGAAACAAGTGACTTCTGCCTTTCCCATCGGACATTCTCCAGAGTAGTGTCTCCTCTGCTTGAACTTGAAACACGTCACATTTGGCTTGTTGCAAATCCCAGTATGCTTTTTACCACATGTTCTGCAATCAGGTTTAGGCGGTCGGATAAGTCTTTGCTAATTCGGGGTTGGGAGTTGATTACCCATCCTCTGGTTGCCATGTTCTGGTCTCCTGAAGTTTACCTTTCCCCGGGCTTGAAATCTCGGCCTTATGTTGAAACGGTTCTGGGAATTTCCTGGTCTTTTCTCTTTCTGAGCTGCTTCACTCTCACCTTCAATGATCATGGCTTTCTGAACAATAGCCGTATAAGTTGCCAGCTCAAATACTGCTAATCTGCTAGGAATCCATGGCTTCAATCCCTATTGGAATCTCTCGGCCCGCTTTTCATCCGTACCCACTTGCTCAGGAACAAACCTTGCCAACTCAGTGAACTTGGTTTCATAATCTGCAACCTATAAGTTGTCTTGCTTCAGTTCCAGGAACTTGATCTCCATCTGATTCTTCATGTAGCGAGGAAAATATTTCTCCAGGAAAAGATCAGTGGATCTATCCCAGGTCACCACACCTTCTCCTTCCAAAGCTTTCTTTGATTCCCACCAGTAATTAGCTTCGCCCTTCATAAAGTAGCTAGCAAAATCCGTCTTCTGTTCTTCCTCAACCTTAACCAATGCAAAAGCCTTTTCTATCTCTTTCAACCAAGCTCACGCCTTTGTAGGATCTGCGGAACCGGCAAATTCCGGAGGCTTTACCGACTGGAATTTCTTGAAAGTAACTACAGGTACTGCTGGTGGTACTTGATGTTCTGGATGAGCGGCTTGCTGTAGCATTTGTTGTTGAAACTGCTGTTGTTGTTATTGCATCTATTGTTGCATCATCAGCATCTGCTGTTACATGAGATGAAATATCTGATCGATCTGATTATTATCGTTCTAACCCTCGATATTTCCGTTAGATGTGTCAAGTCTCGCTTTTCTTTTAGGTGACATATTTCTGATAATAAAACAATGGATTCTTTTAATAACAATTTACTAAACAAGTGTTATGGAATAGAAACAGTCTTTATAATATTAAAACAACATTAAAACAGTTGATATGGGAAAGAAAACAATTTATCAAATATCTAAAATAAGTGAGTAAAAACAGTGTGATATTTAAATAAATCATTTTGAAATAATTTTAATTTTTTTTTATAAACATAAAAGGTACAACACGATTGTAAATAAAAATAACATTTTAAAATATGCAATGGTAAAACTGTAAAATAAATGTAAATGCTTTAATGACTGGAAAAATAAAATAAAGAAAACGTGAAAAGGTTCATCTTATATATATATATGGGTAGGACACCAGTTGCAGGTGTCAATGTTAGATACAAAAGTCTATAATATATCAGTCGTACTGCTACTGCTATCAGTCAAAACTAGTAGCTACACTCATACAAACTAGTCATACAATACTACGCTGCATTTATCTATAGATAATATACAAGATACAACACTCCACTGTCTGCTGAGATCAGAATTCAGGTGGCACACGGCTCAGCTCCTCCTGCAAATCCTCTAACACTGCCTATATAAGTCTCATCGCCCTGTAATACACTGCCTCTGTACGTATGTCCTGCTGCCTCAAGTTAGTAAGCTCCTGAGAACCAGCCCTATAGATCTGGCATAGTCTCTCTCTCAAGATGTAATCTGGTCGGAGTGCTCGAACTGGACCGTCCTCCTTTGTCTCAAACAACCCAAGGATCTCCCTACACTGATTCTGCCATCTAACCCTCTCCTCTCTCTCTGACTGGTACCGCTGATATGGAACTGTGCGAGGCTCACGAAGATCTATACGGGAACCTCAAGAAGGTAATGGTAATGGATGATCTACCACTACCTCATCCATAAACTCTGGCTGCGGGAATTGGTATACTCCGGGCACAGGGGCATAAATAGCTAGCGGTACAGGAAATAAAACAGGCTGCTCCTGGGGTGCATATACCGGTGGCTCTAACGCTGGCGCCATTTGAGGAATCTCTGGAATCTCAAACTATGGCACAGGAACCTGTGGCTCTAAGTCCTCCCACTGTGGAATGTCAACCATATCAGGAACATCAAACATCGGAAACTCCAATGGTGGAAAGTCAGGTATCTCCGGCTCAAAATAAGGGAAATAATCAACAAAGTAGGGTACCTCTGGTGCAGGGGGTACCGGCAACTGCTCTGGGGCTGGACCCTGTGGTAGAGGTGGAGGTGGTGGTAATGGAGGAAAAACCTGCAGTGATGCTGGGGCTAATACTGGTGTCGCTACTGGGTCTGACTCAGTCCGCTCCGCAGATGATGCTGAAGAAGCCATCTAATATACACAATAATAATAATGCAAGAACAATCAAATCACAATCGTAGATCTCATAACTTCTAATCACATAAACAAACAATCCTAACATTCTTACTTCTGTCCTATATGATCTTTCTATCTTATCTTAACCCTAATGTTCTTGTTTTCAAGGGTCAAAACCTATACTCTGATACCAACTATAACACCCTCCAAACCCGGGTTATAGATTTGGGGCATTACTAATATTAACTACTCACTAATCCTACACAAGCGGAATATAAATAAAATAATTACCCCGAACTACTACTACTCAGGATCTTTTAAGGTTAAGATTTGAAAACAAGAACAACACACTAACTTTATTACAAACCAGCTTAAAAACAATCTGTCTCAAGAACTCTCTTTGATACAAAACTTTATTCTATTTACATCTCATACTAAACAACTTTTATTCAACTCATCACTATTACTTATCCTGTAACACCTGATCTGGTAGCTCAAAACTCTCTTCTGGGATAGGGATGAACACTCTTAGTATAAGAGGGTCCCGCTGCTTGACTCGCTTTTTGACTATGCGGGTTCTGATGTGTTTTATTCTCTACCTTAACTGAAAAACAAGAGGAATAACAATAAAAGGGGATGAGCCAAAATTGCTCAACAAGCTTGCAACAATATATATATAGTTTAAAGGAGAAGAATAAATGAATCGGTAAGCTGTTGGTTTGAACAACTATCTGATTCTGTAAAGAATAACAATTTGCCAATACTGGCGAGTGCCAAATGAACAAGACTGGAAACAAGAACTAACATATGCACTATAACCCGCTGATCAGTCAGGATATAGTGCGGATCTATACCCAACTGCATAGACCCTACCAACATAAGGAGTACTCAAGAAACTATGGCCTATTAATTAAAGGTTTGGGTAAAACCTAGCCCGTATCGTAACCATCCAGTTTAAAGCTTAGAATCCGGACCAATCATAATGCTTTTATGTATCCCAACATCAAGATATATCAGAGTATATATAACAAGGATAAAATTATTGGAATATGAATAGATGATTCAATAAATTGGGAGAAATCAAGAATCGAAATGAAATAGAAACAAGAATCGATAATTGTGTAACAGTGTATATGAACAAGAATTATCAAAGTGTAACTGATATGGAAAATGGGGTATAGTTCACTATTCTAGACTTAGAATAGGGGAAAAACTTGCCTTGCACCTACTTAACCTGGTTCAACTCATCACATTCTGTCTCCTGCTTGATCTGCCTTGTTGATACTGGATCAATCATTGAAAGATAGTCGTTTAGATAACTTACTTCATACGCGTATCTCGAATTGATACCACGTAACCTTAATTATCTACCCATACGTTTCTATCTGACTCGCATATCTAAACATATAATTACATAGCACATAAGTTTCATATAATCATGTAAAGCACATACTACATAAAGCACATAATGGATTTTTGAACTTATAAATATTTTTAGAATCGATACTAGACTCATACCTGTATTAACTAACCCTATTTGATTTTATTAATAATTTTTCAGGATTTATTGGACTCGTTTCTACCTATATTAGGGCCTATAAACAATTAACTATCATAAGACGACTCTCTTTCGGAAGAAATTATGACTTAAAATTATTTTTATTGAATTCGTTTCATTTTTCAAAGTCTAAGGGTCTTCGTTTCACTTAAATCGGACTAACGGTTTAATTACTACGAATTAAACAAGATTTAATTAATTAATAATCAATTATAAATAATTAATTATAATTAAATAATCCTTAATTATATTTTTAAATAATTATTTGATATTTATTGCATTTTAAAATAATTAATCCTTAAATATTAGGATTAATTACAATTTATTACAATTATTTACAAATTATTATCAATTATCCGATTAGATCGACTATTTTTAAATAAATAATCGATACGAATAATTATTACGACACTTCTTCGAATAAATAAATTATCACCCGAATAATAATTCAACATATCGATCGACTACTTGTATCACTACGAGTTACTCACATTATTAGACTAACTAACGAATTATTATCATATTATTCAGAATTATTAAAACTGATTTTTAATTTTATAAAATATAAATAATTTATTAATTAATCAGAAACAGAAAGAGGGAAATCAATTTAGGGTTTAGGGGATTGAAACCGGGTCAATGGGTCAGTGAAACGGGTCAAACGGGTCGCCGAAAAGGGTAAGGAACTTCACCAGATTTTTCTTCAGATTCCGGTGAAGCCACGAACTCCGGCCAGCCTCGTTGAGCCCGATTACTGCACCGTTGAACCTGATTCTACAGCCGAAACACATGAAAATCCAACTGCAGTTCATTTACGAGCCTACTGGAATGTCCCCGTCATGGTTTTCTTCCCCGATGATCGGAACCGTCGTCAAGGCGGCGATCAGAATATCTACTACCCCGTTTTTGATTCAAAACTTATTGAAACACATCACAAACTCCTCCTCACACCTTCCCCAAGCTAACCCAGTCCACAGAAGCAAAGAGCAAGTCGGAAAACTCGACAAAAACCCGGGGCGACGCCGTTTTCCGGCGAGACAAAACCCGAAGAAAAAATTGTCGAAACCGGGGTTAATCAACTCGGTTTTTAACGATCTAATCATCCCCAACAACAATAACATCAAACAACTAACGATTCATTCAACCCAAATTCGAAATAAAAACCCGAATATATGAATTAAATATCGAGTAATCAAATACTAAAAATAATTGCATAATCAGAGAGGAAATCAAAAGAGCTTCACAACGGATACTTACATGTTCGATTTGGAGGTCGGAATCACATTGAAAATTTGGTTTGAAATCAAGAACTCAAGAACCCTAATTCTGAAATTTGGGGATTTTTGGCTAATTTTCTGAATTTTTGTGATTAATTAACTAATTAATTACTAATAATCAGCTATTTATATTTATGAAAAATAATACCCCCAAATAAAATTAAGGGACTAATTACACTCCTAATAAAAATATTTGGCCCCAATTTTTATAATTTTTGGGTATTAATAATGAATTTTTAAATATCCAATAAATACAAAATTAATGCTAAAATTCCCAAAAATTATGAATATTACAAGAAGCAAAGAAAAATGATGTATAATAATTTCATGATCATATAAAAATAAAAATGTGATTTTTGTGGGCCTTTTGGCACCAAGGGGTCTGGAAAAGTCGTTTTTCGCGAAAAAGGTAAATTTGTAAAACGTCTAGGGGTTCAGAATAGCGATATGGTATAGGTCGTTTTTGGCAAAACAGGGTCAATGATTTTGTTTGAAATACGGGCTTTTAAAACACTGTTTGAGCTATACGGGGTTTAATATAAAACATATAACTTACGATAAAACACTCAATAAATATCCAAATCACATTCGGATCAAAACAGACAACACGTAGCACATAGCAATTAGGGTTTAATGACTCAACACATTTAATTACATAATAATACACATAATTTATCTTTATTATAATATAATTCTAGCATAATTTATCTTTATTATAATATAATTCTAGCATAATTTTCTCGGTCGTTACACTGAACCTTGATAGATGTGTAGAAGGGTGAGCTCACAATGCGATTGTTGGATCAGGATGTAACTTTTAATGTATTCAATGCCATGAAATTCCCTACTGAAAATGAGGAGTGCTTAAAGGTGGAGTTGGTCGATTCTGTGATTACTTCAGAACTTGATCAATTGTTAAGGTCTGACGTCTTAGAAAAGGCCTTGTTGGGGAATTCTGATAGCGAAGATGATGAAGGTGATGAGCAATTGCAATTTCTAAATGCTTCTCCCTGGAAAAGGAAGATGGAAATGCCTTTTGAATCTCTTGGAATGGAGGAGCTGAACAAATCTCCCCAGCGCCTCAAGCCATCTATTGAGGAAGCTCCTTCACTTAAGCTTAAACCATAACCTCAACACTTAAGGTATGTTTTTTGGGTGAGGAATCTACATTGCCTGTTATTATTACGTCTGACCTTTCAGGTAGTGATGAGGAAAAACTCTTGACAATTCTTAGAGAGTTCAAATTGGAAATTGGATGGACGATAGCAGATATCAAGGGAATCAGCCATTCTTATTGTTTGCATAAAATTCTGATAGAGGAAGGTAGTAAGCCTACTGTTGAGCAACAAAGAAGGATAAATCCTATCATAAAAGAAGTTATGAAGAAGGAAATTTTTAAGTGGCTGGATGCAGGGATCATCTATCCGATTTTTGACAGTTCTTGGGTGAGTCCAGTTCAGTGTATACCAAAAAAGGGAGGTATCACCGTTGTTTCTAATGAGTAGAGTGAACTCATTCCTACTTGAACAGTCACGAGGTGGAGAGTTTGCATGGACTACAGGAAGCTGAACAAGGCCACGAGAAAGGATCACTTACCTCTGCCTTTTATCGATCAGATGCTTGACAGATTGGCTGGGCATGAGTACTACTGTCTTCTGGATGGCTATTCATGCTATAATCAGATTTTCATTGCCCCGGAAGATCAGGAAAAGAATATTTTCACTTGTCCATTTGGAACTTTCGTCTTTAGGAGAGTTTCCTTTGGTTTATGTGGGGTACCGGCCACATTTCAGAGATGTATGATGGCTATTTTCTCTGACATGATTGGTCAGAATGTGAAGGTGTTTATGGACGACTTCTCTGTGTTTGCCGATTCATTTGATGAGTTTTTGCAGAATCTTGGTGATATTCTTAAAAGGTGTGTTAACACCAACTTGGTTCTCAACTGGGAGAAATGTCACTTTATGGTGCGACAGGGCATTATTCTTGGTCACAAGGTCTCTAGTAAGGGTCTTGAGGTGGACAAATCCAAAGTAGGTGTAATAACCCCAATTTTTGAAAATTTTTGAAACCCTTATGAATAGTGATTTTGCAGATTATGCTGAATAAGAAAACTTTTCATACCACACTATGTAGGGGTTCTTTTATTGATCTTCTGAGATATTATTAGTACTCTGTGTGGTATATAAGTGTATGTAAAGATTGTCAGAATCCAAATCCGAACACTTTGATTTTTCCCGAAAATCCACCAGATATCGAAAGAATTGAGTATAAGGTAACAGGATAAAAATGATTTAAATTCAAGGATTTTAATAGAGGATCATAAAAGGAATATAATGTATTGAGAAAGGTTAAGGGAACCCAAGTAATAAGATCCCGGGTATGATCCCTCAAACGATAAACGAGAACGAAAGTTAAGCGAACCGTATAACAGATCAGTGGTCATTAGGCAAGCAATTAGGAGTTAATCAAGGAGGATAGGGATGATGATGTCATCAAACCAACAATAAGAGGACAAGTGTGGAGGGGTGACATCACATGATGACATAAGCATGACATAAGGGAAGGAATTGTTGGATGCTTGTGAGCCACACAATATTTACCATGGTAATAACCTAATTAACAAGCAAAACAAACACAAAAATCAAAAGCAACCAAAACAAAAACATTTTCTTCTTCCCTCACTCTTTGCTCTCGGCTTTTCCATGAAAAGCAAAGGAGAAAATTTCAAAAATCAAGCTACACACCTTCATAATTCAAGAGGTTTGTTTCTTTAGCTTCCATAATTCATAACTAAGATGAGCCATAAGTTTAAGCTCAAGATTCCATGTTTAACATAGCTAATCAATTCATCAAAGTTCTTGGTGAATAGTGTTTTCAAGAAACTAACTTTGTGTTTTCTTATGTTTTCTTCAAGATCCAAGCTTAGTAAAGATAGTTAGTGGTTATTCAAGGCTTCCTAAGTGATTCTCCACTCTCCAAGGAAGGTATAACCCCTCCAAACCCTAACTTTACTTTGAGTATTAGGTTTGGTTTTGTTTATTATAGTTCATGAGAGCATGATTCTTGTATGTTTAGAGTTTGGATGGAATTATAATGATTTTGGGTTATAAATCTTGGTTGTTGGTTGATGAACCTTAAGTATAATTAGTAGCTCTTGTTTGAGATTGAATAAGTTGGAAAAATCATGAGGTTATGGACTGAGTTAGTAAGGTTTGGATGAAGTTTGGTGGTATTGGTGGTTATGGGTTGATTTGTGGTTGATTGGAGTAGTTTAAAATTTGGTAATCGCGTAAACATAGCCGTCGTAATGTCCGATTTACTTTAAGACTGTTCTGTTCTTAACAATCAGGACCCGTGAACTCACTGCTAGGTTTTGACCATTGCCATGATTAGATAGTTCATTTTACGAGCTTCGTTTTGATATGTGGTTTGTTTGAATCCGATGTACGCTTTAGAAGAAACGAACGTTTTAAGTAACGGCGTTTCGCGACCGAACCATTACCCCTCGCCTTACTTTGAAACCTTTGTTAAGGACCTTAAATGACTAATTGGGGTATGAAACATTTATGTAAAGTGGATTAGGCAGTTGGTAAGGTACTCGCGAAAGAATCGCCTTAAAACCCTTAATGGTTAATTTATTAAAAATGGTGGAGCCGAGGGTACTCGAGCGACTTAAGAGAATCAGTAAGCGCAAAGCGAGCGTTAGAGTCTAATTTGGTTAAAGTATAGATTTACAAGTGACTTTGGTTTAATTCCAACTTCTATGTTGTTCATAGGTTACCAGACTCGCCCCAAGCCATTTATAACCCCCAGTCGCTCAGGCAAGTTTTCTATCCGTATAACTGTTGTTGTGATGTATATGTGTATATGCATGATCTTGTGATAAATGCATATTTGTTATTAGCAAATTCTTGCGATATATTGTAGCATGTGATATGGTATATATGCATGCATGTTTCGTATTCTTGATTTATATATCTGTTGGTTCAAATGCTTATTAGTTGCATAATACCTATGCTAGAGATAAGCAGTAATTTCGTATACCCTGAGTATAGGGGACCCAAAGGTGAACCCTTTTCTAAAACCGGGAGTAGATGTTCCCGAGTATATGATATATATATATATATATATATATATATATATATATATATATTTATATTTATATATATTGATATAGTTTTCAAAACTATTAATCGAATAAGGTTTATTCGATAAGTTTATATTATTTTGAATATTCATTCGAGGACTTATGACTCAGTTTATATTATTTCAAATATTCATTTCGGGGCTTATAACTCTGTTTATTTTATTAATGAATATTATTTTGAATACTCATTCGGAGACTTATGACTCCGTTTATTTTATTAATGAATATTATTTTGAATATTCATTCGAGGACTTATGACTCCGATTATTTACTAAGTAATATTCTTTATTTTATTAAAGAATAATGTTTCGATAATCAAACTTATTTTTTTGATTATTCAAATAAAGATAGTACTTTCGTATAAGTGTATCTTTGGTTATTTAATACCCATTTCAAGTATGAGTTTAACACTTCTACTTCGATTATTTTTATAGAGATTATCCTTTTTGGGAATATTATTTAAATAATAATATTCAGATATTTTCTAATATATCGGGACTGATTTATTTTAATAAATCAAAACATTCTTAAAAATGTTTTCGAGTCTTCAAAATGACTTTTAAAGTTTAGAGCGGATCGCAAAACTCGATTTAAAATTTAAGATCTCCGTTTTTGAAGGGGACTTGAATACTCGTTCAAAAATCTAAAGGATCCGGCTCTGGGGTGTGTTTTATATTCGTAACGAGGTTGCTGTTTTGATAAATGAATTGATTACTTACCCAACATTCGGGAAGTAAGTCCATCTAATTGAGTCGGCATAAGCGACAGGCCGGGGTACGGTCTATCAAAGTGTCAGTGGCTGGGTGGCAGTCCATCAACGCGTAAGAGGCCGAGTGGCGGTCCAGCACAAGGTCCTTATGTGGCCAGGGTGATGACCGGTGGGGGATTCATCCATCTACTAGTAGAAAAGGTTACTTATTGGTATCTTTGCCTGATCAGCAAGATATCAGGTTTATGCCAAGGTTTTCTCCTTTCCAAATTCATTGGATCTTGCAACTCTGTTTATAATTTTCATAACAGGGGTTTTCAAGGAGTGTATGAAATGTATATATATATAGGTGTGTATATATATATCAGGACTTAATGAAGTATCTCGTAACTTTATTATTTATAATGATATTTCAAAGATTGAATCTATTCAAGTCTTATCTTGTAGTCTCATCAGTGTGATGAACTTTTGAAACTAATTATAACTTGAACGGTGGTAGTTCAAGTAGTATTCGGAAAAGATATAAGTATATTGGAGTATCTTGTAACTTCATCTTTTAAACTTATATCTAGTTAATGATTATCTTATGCATGACAAAGATTTTTAGAAAAACGTTGAGACAAGGTTGGATATATGAGATCACCTTGCAACGATATTTTTATACAGTTATAAATTGGAACTCTGTGTATATTATATATGTCAGAGGATTTCAAAGATTTTGAAAAGTATATATGTATATATACTGAATATTTTGCGACTTGGTCGCGTTAAGATACCAGCTTGGTTCATTTCTTCGTGACCAAGACTTTCATGAGTACTATGAGAATGCTCATATATTGTTAATCATTATACATATTATTTTGGTGGGCTTGTTGCTCACCCTTGCTTTATTCTTTCATCACACAACAACAGATATAAAAGATGAACAGGACCAAGCTCCCAATTCGCGAGCGGATAGGAAACGTTCCGCAGTTTCCTATAGGCGTTGATGTCGCTGTAGCTGAGGTAGGAACTACCAATATGCTAGGATTTCAACTTTTGATGTACCAGACTTATGTATCTTTATTAATTGTAATAATGGCAAAGAAATGTAAATCTATTCAGAAACCCTTTTAAGGTGTAATGGCATAGAATTTTGGAATAAAATGACTCGTGTTATTTTTGGATATTCATCTCTGAGACTATAACTTATGGTGTGTGTGTTTAATGTGGGGTCACAGTACAGAGTAGTTGATTGTTTATTAAGATTGGGTGTTATTAAGGGAAATGGAAATTGTGACGACCCGGATCCTCGACCCCGGATTTGGGGGTGTTACAGAAATGGTATTAGAGCTAAGCGTTATAAACCTCAGAGATGATGTGACGTTAAGAGAATAAGTTCACTAAGATAATAAGAACTCCTGCCAAGTTCATAGTCGGGCTACCTAACGTAGTACTGACAGTTAAAACCCTTATGGGAACCCTTATAAATATCGTGATAGAAGCGTAGTTCGTTATCGTATTTGGTAGCAGGACTCCGAACCCTGAGGATGAGGAGCAACAGTGTGATGATGTAAAGTGTAAGACCGGTGGCTCGATACCCAGAAAGGGAGACGCCAGGTATGAAATATATCCCAATATTGAGGTGACTGTTGAGATAAACAACAAAAGTAAATAAGGAATTATTAAGAAGATGTTCACGTTGAACACGACCAATATCTTCCAGAACATCCTTGTTATCGTTACCAAATTGGGCAAGAAAAGCGGATAACCGTTGATATCTTTTGGAGGCCATATTGATTGACCTCATTTTGAATACAGATGTTATTGTGAAATTAGGCATATACTATCGAGGTGGGAATGATTGAATAAGACACCCTTATCAGGGATATATGACTTGATTTATCCATGGAAGGATGCATGTACCTTTTTAAAGGTGGAATTAAGGATAGAACATCGGTAACTTAAAACGAATCCTAGGGGAATGCATAAAGGTTGGCATTTCAACCTTAATAGGGATAGTATGAGTTTTGACAGTATGAATTGGAAAGGATTAAGGTAATAACAACCTTTAAGAATCAGTGAAGAAATTTTTTTCAGAAGTATATAGACAATGATTCTGGTATTAATAAATGGTATCTTGATATGCCCTGTATCTAGGGAATACAGGAGGAACGATTCAAGGATAACCTTAGAGGTTTTACAAGGAGAAAGGTAATATTCAAAATTCTCAAGAATAGAAATGTTGAGAAAGGAAATGTGACGTAATTATAATGATGCCAAGTGGGGCACGTGTTAAACCACGAGATAAAAGATGTTCTAAGTATGATTGAGAGTCAGTCATGGCAGTGATTAACCTCTAAAGACTGAGGCAATAACTTATGGAAAAATGGTGATATTTTTTTTTACTCATCAGATTTTAAGGAAAACATCTTCACATAAGCTGTGATTGAAATGAGGTAGAAAATTTATTTGGAGGTGGTTAAAATGACATTGACTGTAAGGAAATTTTACTATCAGGAAAGGCCAAAGAGGTGGCCGACACTTTAAAGGTAAGAGGATAATTATAGGCGCTTGTGCCAAAGGAATACAGTGATGATGGTTAAAGCTATGAAGGTTGTATTATGGTTTGGAAGATTGACATTCCTTCTGATGACTGTGCAATACACAACCATAATAGTAGTTGGTAAAGGTTTAATTCGTGTAATCGCCATGAGCGGGCTATCTATCTCAGAAGATACTATCCTGAGATAAGCCAGGACCATGTTTCAAAAAGGACTAGACGAACCCTTTAGTTAAGTCTTCTATTTAAGGCATACGATTAAGAATGGTATTAACATGCTATCGTTGCTTTGACTGGAACTCTTCTGCAATTTTATCTACTTCATGTCATGAAAGTACGTCAGAGTTTGGAGTGTTCTTCATGAATTATGATTGGTGATTATGTTAACTCCTTAGAAGTATTCTATACGACATGTATGGACTCCGTATGGTTAGATATTAAGATTTCATGGAAAGTGAATGACGACAGTAGGTCAGTGGTGGACCATAGTAATGCATCAATGATTCTGCGAGTAATGAGCTGATTACAACCATGAGAGTTGTATTGGAATGGATGTTGAGATTGAGTACCACTAATCGGGTCGTGGTAGTGTATAAGTTATCATTGATAGACTAATCAAGTAGAATATCTACCTATTGAATATTTATTCCCTCTTATGAAAAGAGAGTCGTATTACTATATGAGGAAGGTTGCGGTGCACACATAGAATTCTAGTAACGATGCTGTCTAGAATGAGATCCCAGATTCGATTTTCGATATCGAGGGAGTTTCAAAGGTGATTGTGTATAAGCTCGAGGAAGAGCATGGGTCCATAGAATGATGGACGGAATAGCAAAAATATTTAGGCATGTGAAATACGATGCTATAATACTTAATGTTGATATAAATACATATATGTTTTGTTCTCCTATGACAAACCTCTATAGTTCAGAGGTAGATTCCAAGCCAGATATTTTATGGCAATAAAAAAAAAAATTTACGAATATACAATTCTCTTCAGTTCGTTCTTTTCTCTTCTTTTCATTTCATGTAAGCTGAGAAGAACAACCCTTCCAGAAGGGGAGGTATTGCCGAATGACTATCTATCTGTGTGATAGAAGCCTAGTAGGATACCATCTATTGTTTAATTGCTTGTCAAGTACTAAAGGCTGGCCACCTTCTGTACTAACTATGCAATAGAACAAGTGTTCATGATCATAGTGATCTCTCAATAAATTCTTTTACTTCTATATGAAGGACCAAGCTTTCGAAGATGGAGGCAGCTAGAAAGGAAGTGGTACCAAGTATGGTGGTATTCCGATTCTAACGCGTTAGTGATACTAAGGTTGACGTGGTTATTAGAAGGTTATAGAACGCTATCAAACAAAAGTGTAACCAGTATAGTATTATGTACGGAAGATAGTAACGCTTACGAATTAGAAAAGAATGAGTATCGAGAAGCGGGAGCTGTAATGCTAGAAGCTATGATGAGAGCCGGTGTAATAGACTTGAAAGAATTTGGAATGATCACTTAACGCGGATTGAGTTTTCTCACGATAATAGATCGTATGTTAGGTATCGAGATGTCATCTTATGAGATCTTTGAGGGAAGACAATGTCGATCCCCCTTATGTTAGGATGAAGTTGTAGAGCGCAAGATGCTCGGACCAGCAGTGGTCCAAAGGACCAAGGATATAATAGATTTAATCAGAGGATGGCTGGTAGTAGCCCAAGATGGACATAAGAAGTATGTTGATTTGACACGAAAGGACAAAGAATAGGAAGTAGGGAACCTAGTGTTTTTAAAGGTATCCCCTTAGAAACCCTTGGAAAGGATTGATGAGATTCGGAAAGAAAGGAAAGCTAAGTCCACAATTTGTCGGACCCTTGGATATACTAAACCATATTGGGAAGTTAGCATACGAGCTAGCCCTACCCCCGAACCTTTAGCAAGTTCATAACGTGTTTCATGTATCAATGTTAAGGAAGTGTAATTCGGATGCCAGATAAATAGGGGCATATGAGCGCATAGACATGCAACCCGACGTAACCTATATGGAGCAACCAGGAAGGGTTATAGAGTGAAAAGGAACAAGTGCTTAGGAGAAGGGTTATCAAACTAGGCAGAGTTTGGTGGTAGGACCACAATGTGGGAAAATTTACTCGAGAGTTAGAAAGTGCAATGCTAAGAGAGTATCCCTATTCATTTTCTATCTGATTCCGGGACGGAATCTTTTTAAGGAGGGGAGACTGTAATAACCCCAATTTTTGGAAATATTTGAAACCCTTATGAATAGTGATTTTGCAGATTATGCTGAAGAAGAAAACTTTTCATACTACACTATGTAGGGGTTCTTTTATTGATCTTCTGAGATATTATTAGTACTCTATGTAGTATATAAGTGTATGTAAAGATCGTCAGAATCCAAATCCGAACACTTTGATTTTTCCCGAAAATCCACCAGATGTCGAAAGAATTGAGTATAAGGTAACAGGATAAAAAGGATTTAAATTCAAGGATTTTAATATAGGATCATAAAAGGAATATAATGTATTGAGAAAGGTTAAGGGAACCCAAGTAATAAGATCCCGGGTATGATCCCTCAAACGATAAACGAGAACGAAAGTAAAGCGAACCGTATAATAGATCAGCGGTCATTAGGCAAGCAATTAGGAGTTAATCAAGGAGGTTAGGGATGATGATATCATCAAACCAACAAGATGAGGACAAGTGTGGAGGGGTGACATCACATGATGACATAAGCATGACATAAGGGAAGGAATTGTTGGATGATTGTGAGCCACACAATATTTACCATGGTAACAACCTAATTAACAAGCAAAACAAACACAAAAATCAAAAGCAACCAAAACAAAAACATTTTCTTCTTCCCCCACTCTTTGCTCTCGGCTTTTCCATGAAAAGCAAAGGAGAAATTTCAAAAATCAAGCTACACACCTTCATAATTCAAGAGGTTTGTTTCTTTAGCTTCCATAATTCATAACTAAGATGAGCCATAAGTTTAAGCTCAAGATTCCATGTTTAACATAGCTAATCAATTCATCAAAGTTCTTGGTGAGTAGTGTTTTCAAGAAACTAACTTTGTGTTTTCTTATGTTTTCTTCAATATCCAAGCTTAGTAAAGATAGTTAGTGGTTATTCAAGGCTTCCTACGTGATTCTCCACTCTCCAAGGAAGGTATAACCCCTCCAAACCCTAACTTTACTTTGAGTATTAGGTTTGGTTTTATTTGTTATAGTTCATGAGAGTATGATTCTTGTATGTTTAGAGTTTGGATGGAATTATAATGATTTTGGGTTATAAATCTTGGTTGTTGGTTGATGAACCTTAAGTATAATTAGTAGCTCTTGTTTGAGATTGAATAAGTTGGAAAAATCATGAGGTTATGGACTGAGTTAGTAAGGTTTGGATGAAGTTTGGTGGTATTGGTGGTTATGGGTTGATTTGTGGTTGATTTGTGGTTGATTGTAGTAGTTTAAAATTTGGTAATCGCGTAAACATAGCCGTCGTAATGTCTGATTTACTTTAAGACTGTTTTGTTCTTAACAATCAGGACCCGTGAACTCACTGCTAGGTTTTGACCATTGCCATGATTAGATAGTTCATGTTACGAGCTTCGTTTTGATATGTGGTTCGTTCGAATCCGATGTACGGTTTAGGAGAAACGACCGTTTTAAGTAACGGCGTTTCGCGACCGAACCATTACCCCTCACCTTACTTTGAAACCTTTGTTAAGGACCTTAAATGACTAATTGGGGTATGAAACATTTATGTAAAGTGGATTAGGCAGTTGATAAGGTACTCGTGAAAGAATCGCCTTAAAACCCTTAATGGTTAATTTATTAAAAATGGTTGAGCCGAGGGTACTCGAGCGACTTAAGAGAATCAGAAAGCGCAAAGCGAGCGTTAGAGTCTAATTTGGTTAAAGTATAGATTTACAAGTGACTTTGGTTTAATTCCAACTCACATGTTGTTTATAGGTTACCAGACTCGCCCCAAGCCATTTATAACCCCCAGTCGCTCAGGCAAGTTTTCTACCCGTATAACTGTTGTTGTGATGTATATGTGTATATGCATGATCTTGTGATAAATGCATATTTGTTATTAGCAAATTCTTGTGATATATTGTAGCATGTGATATGGTATATATGCATGCCTATTTCGTATTCTTGATTTATATATCTGTTGGTTCAAATGCTTATTAGTTGCATAATACCTATGCTAGAGATAAGCAGTAGTTGCGTATACCCTGAGTATAGGGGACCCAAAGGTGAACCCTTTTCTAAAACCGGGAGTAGATGTTCCCGAGTATATGATATATATATATATATATATATATATTGATATAGTTTTCAAAACTAATAATCGAATAAGGTTTATTCGATAAGTTTATATTATTTAATGAATATTATTTTGAATATTCATTCGAGGACTTATGACTCAGTTTATATTATTTCAAATATTCATTCCGGGGCTTATAACTCTGTTTATTTTATTAATGAATATTATTTTGAATACTCATTCGGAGACTTATGACTCCGTTTATTTTATTAATGAATATTATTTTGAATATTCATTCGAGGACTTATGACTCCGATTATTTACTAAGTAATATTCTTTATTTTATTAAAGAATAATGTTTCGATAATCAAACTTATTTTTTTGATTATTCAAATAAAGATAGTACTTTCGTATAAGTATATCTTTGGTTATTTAATACCCATTTCAAGTATGAGTTTAACACTTCTACTTCGATTATTTTTATAGAGATTATCCTTTTTGGGAATATTATTTAAATAATAATATTCAGATATTTTCTAATATATTGGGACTGATTTATTTTAATAAATCAGCAGTACCCCAAACATTCTTAAAAATGTTTTAAAGTCTTCAAAATGACTTTTAAAGTTTAGAGCGGATCCCAAAACTCGTTTTAAAATTTAAGATCTCCCTTTTTGAAGGGGACTTGAATACTCGTTCAAAAATCTAAAGGATCCGGCTCTGGGGTGTATTTTATATTCGCAACGAGGTTGCTGTTTTGATAAATGAATTGATTACTTACCCAACGTTCAGGAAGTAAGTCCATCTAATTGAGTCGGCATAAGCGACAGGCCGGGGTACGGTCTATCAAAGTGTCAGTGGCTGGGTGGCAGTCCATCAACGCGTAAGAGGCCGGGTGGCGGTCCAGCACAAGGTCCTTATGTGGCCAGGGTGATGACCGGTGGGGGATTCATCCATCTACTAGTAGAAAAGGTTACTTATTGGTATCTTTGCCTGATCAGCAAGATATCAGGTTTATGCCAAGGTTTTCTCCTTTCCAAATTCATTGGATATTGCAACTCTGTTTATAATTTTCATAACAGGGGTTTTCAAGGAGTGTATGAAATGTATATATATATAGGTGTGTATATATATCAGGACTTAATGAAGTATCTCGTAACTTCATTATTTATAATGATATTTCAAAGATTGAATCTATTCAAGTCTTATCTTGTAGTCTCATCAGTGTGATGAACTTTTGAAACTAATTATAACTTAAACGGTGGTAGTTCAAGTAGTATTCAGAAAAGATATAAGTATATTGGAGTATCTTGTAACTTCATCTTTTAAACTTATATCTAGTTAATGATTATCTTATACATGACAAAGATTTTCAGAAAAACGTTGAGACAAGGTTGGATATATGAGATCACCTTGCAACGATATTTTTATACAGTTATAAACTGGAACTTTGTGTATATTATACATGTCAGAGGATTTCAAAGATTGTGAAAAGTATATATGTATATATACTGAATATTTTGCGACTTGGTCGCGTTAAGATATCAGCTTGGTTCATTTCTTCTTGACCAAGACTTTCATGAGTACTATGAGAATGCTCATATATTGTTAATCATTATACATATTATTTTGGTGGGCTTGTTGCTCACCCTTGCTTTCTTCTTTCATCACACAACAACAGATAGAAAAGATGAACAGGACCAAGCTCCCAATTCGTGAGCGGATAGGAAATATTCCGCAGTTTCCTATAGGCGTTGATGTCGTTGTAGCTGAGGTAGGAACTAACAATAGGCTAGGATTTCCACTTTTTATGTACCAGACTTATGTATCTTTATTAATTGTAATAATGGAAAAGAAATGTAAATCTATTCAGAAACCCTTTTAAGGTGTAATGGCATAGAATTTTGGAATAAAATGACTCGTGTTATTTTGATATTGATCTCTGAGACTATAACTTGTGGTGTGTGTGTTTAATGTGGGGTCACAGTACAGAGTAGTTGATTGTTTATTAAGATTGAGTGTTATTAAGGGAAATGGAACTCGTGATGACCCGGATCCCCGATCCCGGATTTGGGGGTGTTACAGTAGGGATCATCCAAAATCTATCTCCATAAATTTCTGTTAAGGGAGTTCGCAGCTTTCTTGGTCATGTGGGCTTCTATAGGCGGTTCATCAAGGACTTGTTAAAAATTTCTAAACCTTTGTGTAATCTTCTTGAGAAGGATGTCCTGTTCAAGTTTGATGACGAGTTCCTAACTGCTTTTGAGTCCTTGAAGATGAGTTTAATCATGGCACCTGTCATAACTACACCTGATTGGAATGAACCTTTTGAGATGATGTACGATGCAAGTGACTCTGCAGTTGGAGCAGTTCTTGGGCAGAGAAAGAACAACATATTTCATGTGGTCTACTATGCTGGTAAGACCCTAAATGGTGCTCAACTGAATTACACTACTACTGAGAAAGAACTTATGGCTATTGTCTACGATTTTAAAAAGTTTCGATCTTATCTGCTTGGGATGAAGGTGACAGTTTTCAGTGATCACGCTATAATTCGATATCTCGTCTCGAAGAAAGACTCGAAGCCTAGATTGATCAGATGGATTCTTTTACTTCAGGAGTTTGAATTGGAGATCAAGGACAGAAAAGCTACTGAGAATTAAGTTGTTGATCATCTCTCTCGTTTGGAAGATCCGAGTGCAACTTCACTGGATAAGACATTGATAAATGAGTCTTTTCCCGATGAGCAGTTGTTTGGAGTGCAAGAGGAAGAACCGTGGATTGCAGACATTGTGAACTACCTTGTGAGTAATATTATGCCTCCCGACTTGTCGTATGCTCAAAGGAAGAAGTTTCTTTATAAGGTGAAGTGGTACATGTGGGATGAACCATATCTGTTTAGGCAAGGAGCTGACCAAATCAGGAGGAGATGTATTACGTACAGCGAAACCGGGGGGGATCTTGCGAGACTGTCATTCAACTGTTTATAAAGGCAACTACGGTGGAGAGAAGACAGCAACTCGAGTCCTTCAAGCGGGATTCTTCTGGCCTACATTGTTTAAGGATGCGCATCAATTTGTTTTGAAGTGTGATCGATGCCAGCATGTGGGTAATATGTCCAAGAGGGATGAGATGCCTCTTAATATGCTTCTCAAGGTTGAACTCTTCGATGTGTGGGGAATAGAATTCATGGGGCCGTTTGTCTCATCTTGCAATAATCAATATATCTTACTGGTGGTCGATTATGTGTCGCAATGGGTTAAAGTCAAGGCTTTGCCTACAAATGATATGAAGATAATTGTTATGGATAAAAAGCTAAGGTTACTACTTGCTGTATTTAATACTAAGATTCGGGAGCTCAAGGCCTTTAATGGCTGCTCTCGTACTTCGTAGCTTAATTCTGCCTTTACGAGATGCCTACGTATCTCTGTGAATTAGAGAATCAAGCCAAAAAACGTAGTTCTGATTGGTGGGGGTGAGACCCCTTATATAGATGTGGGAGTCCTTGAATTGGACTTGGTATAGGAGACTTGGTGGACAAGCCTCTGAATTAGGATAGACTTAGGAGTCCTAGGAAGTAGGAAGCTGATTCCTTATCCTTTTAGGTCCCCTTGAGGCTAATCTATAAGGATTTATATCCTTACCGGGACTCTTCTCAATAGCTGATTTTTCCCTTATTAATTAATTACGAAATTAATTAATAATTAGGGCTTTTGGGCCTTTTTTATTCCATCAGGCCTGATCTGGTCCATCAGGCTTAACCTTTCTGGTCTGAGTTTCATATATCTTTTTATTGGGCCTAGCAGCCCACAGCTTGTACAATTAATGCAGTATTTAATTATACAATCATAATTTATTTATCCCTATCATTTGCCCCCCAACTTTTGGGAAACATTGAATAGGTTTCGCAGAAGTTAAGTCTATTTGTTCCCTTACAGGGTTTCGTTTTTCCGTAAAGTGTGGAGCAACCTACACATTTACAACGAATTTTTCCTTTTATTTAGGAATTATTTTGATTTCCAGGAATTTTTCCCTTATTTCCGGGATTTTTCCCTAATTTCTGGAATTTTCCCTAATTTTTCTGGGTTTTTTCCCTAATTTTTCTGGGATTTATCCTTAATTTCTGGATTTTTCCCTTAATTTCTGGATTTTTCCCTTAATTTCTGGGATTTATCCTTAATTTCTGGAATTTTCCCTTAATTTCTGGGATTTATCCTTAATTTCTGGATTTTTCCCTAATTTCTGGGATTTATCCTTAATTTCTGGATTTTTCCCTTAATTTCTGGATTTTTCCCTTAATTTCTGGGATTTATCCTTAATTTCTGGATTTATTCCTTATTTCTGAAAACATTAACATTTTTCAGAAACTATTTAAGGAATTTCCTTATTTTTTGTAATTTTCCAGGATTTTTTCTTCCTTTTTTCTTCCTTTTCTCTCTCTTTTTTTTTTTTATACAATTTTCGACCAGGAATCCATTCGACCAGGATCCTAGTCGAATTAGCCTTTGTTGTGCCTTGGTCGAAGGGAATTCGAGGAGGATACATTCGATCTCACTTCCTGGTCGAATTTCGACCAGGATTTTTGCTTTGTTTTTTAATATATTTTTTTTTATTTTTTTATTTTTTTGAGCAGAAATTTTCGACTAGGAATTTTCGTCCCTTTCGGTCAGGATTCCTGTGTTTCTGACCGAATTAACCACCTTTCTTGCCTTGGTCGAGGCTATTTCGAGCAGGATTGGTTCGGCCAGGATTCCTTCGTATTTCTTGGTCGAACGGGTCTAAATCCTGATCGAATTAAGTCTGGTTTTGAGCCTTGATCGAATTCTATTCGACCTTAAGCATTTCGATCAGGAATTCTTATGATTTCTGGTTGAGCTGGGTCAAGAAGCAGGGTTAAAAATTATTCCGGTATTTTCGACCAAGAATTTTGGTCAGAATTTTTTCTTGACCGAATTAGCCCCTTTTTTCAGCCCTGGTCGAAGGAAATTCTACCTCAATTCATTCGACTAGGATTTTAAGGCAAGTCCTGATCGAATTGGGCAAAGGGTACCAACTTTTTATTTCTAACTTTCCTGGGCCTCTATCTTGGGCCATCCCTTTTTCTGATTAGATTTTCTTGGGCCAACCCTTTAGTGGGTTTTAATCCTGGGCCCATTCCCTAATAAATCTGGGTTTTCCTTTTTGGGCCTTTGATTTTCAACTAAATGGGCCCTTTTTCTGGGCTAGTTTTATTGGGCTAATCTTTGGGCCCTCTGTTTTTAACTGGGCTTTTCTTTCACCCCTCTTAAAAAGGTATTTGGGCCTCAAACATGGCTTTTATACCTGGGCCTTAGTTCTGGGCCTTTATCTTTAAGCCCAAATTCCAGGTTCTTCTAAGGTTTTTCTGGATTCTTCTAGAATCTTTTAAAAATTAAAATTTTTCACTTGGTTTTTCCAGGAACTTCTTGGATAGTTCCAGAACCTTCTAAGCTTTGGGCCCAAATGGGCTTTTTAAGGCCCATTATCCCCCTTCCTTGGCTATATAAAGGTGGGGTGAGAGTTTGATTTCTCCACACCTCTCATTTCACCTCTCTACTCATTCTACAACTTCTCCTCATCCTTCCTCCAACTTTCTAACCTTTCCTCTCTCAAATCCCCTCCTTTAGTTTTCCAACCTCTCCTTCCTAGCTTTACTAATGGCTGACAAGAGTTCTGAGAGGGCGGCCAAGATAGCCTCGGCTTCAAAACGAGGTAAGGATATCGAGATCCGTTCTTCATATATGTCTTTAATCGATATGATTAACACTAGGGGGGATGAATATCCCTCCACTGCACATCTCGACTCTTTTAATCATTGTAATACTTGGCACAACATAGATTTCAATAAACTAAATGCTCGTTATAACGTCCTTCCTCCCCTTAGATTAGTTCCAGTCTCTGGTGGTGATCGTACTTGCCACTGGAGACCCGATACTCTCTTCATTTACACAGATGCCCTTAATGCTGGGCTTAGGTTTCCTTTTCACCCCTTTATTCCTCATCTTTTGGCTGATTTACAAATCAACCCGTGTCAGCTTCCTCCAAACGCCTGGAGGAACATTCTATATTTTATGGTCTGCTGTCTTAGGGAGGGCTTTCCTCTTTCTGTAGCTGTTTTTAGGAAAGTCTTTCAGTGTTACAATAGTTCTTCCAGCATCTGCGGCTGGGTCTATGTCAAGCAAAGGCCCAAAAGCAAACATATTTTTAACAGTGCCTCTATTCCTGATAATAATCAAAATTGGAGGAATAGTTTCGTCGGGTTACGTTGGGAGAATGGTGACTGGGGCACACTTTTTCGATCTTCCTTTGGGAAGGTCAGTGATGGTAGCCTCAAATCCATTCACTTAACTCCTGAAGAAACTATTATTTATAATGGGCTTACTCAGGATGATGGCACGACCACCAGCTGGACTCTCTTAGAGGAGTTTTCCCTGATTCATGTGGGACTATCCTCTGTTTCTCAACAGGGTATTTTTCTTCCCTTCTCAATTTTACTTCATTTCATGCATTATTAACTTCACTTATTTTGTCCTTTGCTTTGTTTCAGCTGCTAAGGAGATTAACGAGGACAATGGTCCTTTGGTTGAGGAAACAGCTAGGATGAAGAAAGCTCGGCTCGCAGGGCTAGACACCCGGGGAAAGGCCACGGAGCCTATCTTTTTGAAGAAGCACAAAGAGCCTATAGGGGAGGCCTCAACTGAAGGAGCTGGAGGCCATGGTACTCCTATCACTGCTGCTGCCCCTACTGCTGCTGCCACAGGCGCCTTTCAGCCTCTCTGGGGATTCCGCCGAGGGGACACCGTAGTTGGTTCCACGAAACATGCTTGGGATTGGTCTTACCATAGCGTGACCCCCAAGGATTTTACTGATGTGGTGGCCACCCCTGATCTTGAGAGGATCAAGCTCATGGGAGCTCAGTCTCTGGCTTCGGTATGCCTTCTCTTTTTTGAACTTATTTTTCGTTCTTGTAGCATTGCCTTATACTTTGTTAATTGCTTTGTTTCAGTCTAACGCCTATTTTCAAGGCGCTGTGAGGCAAGCCGAATCATGGAAGCGGGCTTCTGATAAGGCCGATAATGCCCTCAGGAGGCAACAGAAGAAGTATGCTACCCTGGAGAAGAAGCTCAAGCGCAAGGAGGAAGAACTCGGAGAGTCTAACGCCGAGCTGGTGGTACTTCGGGCGGAGAAGGATAAAGCTATAGACAACTATCTGGACTCGGAGGAGTTTGCCCAATCCATGAGGATTAGGGATGATTCAGTCTTTCCCGAGTTTTTTAGGACTGGTTGGGACACGGCCCTTGGGACCGTGAACGAGGCTTGTCCTGATATTAACCCGGCGGACTACATCTGCCCTGATGACGAGGCTTTGCTACAGAGGTTTCGTACCCGAGTAGTTGTCTCGGACCATGTTCCTCAGGATCCACTCCTTCCTCCTCCCGAGTCTTCTTCCAGACCTGCTGAGGACGACAGCTCTTCCTCCTCCTCCGAGATGACAGAGACATCCAGCGAGAGTGGAGAGGACGATGATATGGATGCCGAGGGTACTTCAGCTCCTTAGAGCTTTTTCAGCCCTGCGTGGCTTTTTTTATTTTCGAGACTTTATTTATCAAACTTTTGTAACATCTATCAGATCTATTTCATTTATCACCTTTTATGCTTGCATCCATGCATTTGATTTTTATTTGTTAGGCCACAAACATACTTTGAAGAACATATGAATTTCATAAAATTGTCTGGGATTCGTCCCTTACACAAGTCTTAATAAATTTCGTAATAAAACTAAAACATATAAATCCTAAGCAAGCAAAGCTTCAAGGTGCTTTTCAACCTACTCGCCATCCTGACGAGTGAGAATCGTATCCGGCTTCCCTACACATAGTAAACCTTCAGGTTTTGTGCATGCCAAGTTCTCGGGACTTCAAAACCATCCATAGTCTCTAGCTTGTAGGTTCCTCTACCTTGAACACTCTTGACTCTGTACGGCCCTTCCCAATTCGGGGCAAGCTTCCCTTTTGTCCTACACCAGATGCTTCTATCTTCCTCAAGATTAGATCGCCTTGTTTAAAAAACCTTTCTTTAACCCTTAGGTTGTAGTAGAATGAAGCTTTTTTCTGATATTCTACTATCTTTGCATGTGCTTTATCTCGCACTTCATCAATTAAATCCAGGGCTAATCTCTGCCCTTCCTCATTTTCTTTCTCATCGAAAGCCTGAATCCTTGGAGAGGAATGTGATATCTCCACGGGAACTACTGCTTCCGCCCCATATGCCAACATGAAAGGAGTTGCATCTGTCGTGACTCTACAAGTAGTCCTGTAGGCCCATAATATTGGAAGTATCTCATCTACCCAATTATTTCTTGACTTCTCGATCCTCTTCTTTAGTCCATCCAGGATTATCCGATTTGCTACCTCTGCTTGTCCATTGGCTTGCGGGTGAGCCACAGAGGTGAATCGTAACTCGATTTCATTTTCTTCACAATACTTCTTGAATTCCTCATTGTTGAATTGTGTTCCATTGTCAGTGACAAGGATACGGGGAATTCCATATCGGCACATAATGTTTTCCCACAGGAATTGTGCAACATGCTTAGTAGTGATTTTGGCCAAGGGTTTGGCTTCAATCCACTTGGTGAAATAATCAATGGCTACAATCAGAAATTTCCTTTGTGCCGTGGCCATAGGAAAAGGCCCCAGAATATCCATCCCCCACATGGCAAAGGGAATAGGCGAGTTGATAGAGGTCAGCATCTCAGGGGGTTATCTAACAATTGGTGCATGCTTCTGACAGCGGTCACACTTCTTTACATATTCTTTGGCATCAGCCATCATTTCTGGCCAATAGAAGCCTAAACGAGTTATCTTATGAGCCAAGGCCCTGCCCCCCAAGTGTTGCCCACAAATACCTCCATGCACTTCCTCAAGAGCTAAGCGTGCCTCATCGGGCCTGAGACACCTCAAGTAAGGAACCACGAAAGATCTTTTATATAGAATCCCATCTATCAAAGAGTACCTTAGTGCTCGAACAGCTAACTTCCGTGCCTCAATTGCATCGCTTGGCAACCAACCGGTCTGAATGTGAGCCTTGATGGGATCAATCCATGACGTCCCCAAGCCTACGGGAGCCACAAGCTTAACATCTATGCTTCGTGTCTTCAAAACACGGAAGTACACACTTCCTGAACTTTCTTCAATCTCAGATGAAGCAAACTTTGATAGCGCATCTGCTTTAGCATTTTCTTCCCTTGGAATGTGTTCAACATGGCATTCATTAAATTGGGTCATCACAGCCCTTACTAGGCGAACATACTTAGCCATCGTATCATCCCTTGCTTCAAATTCTCCCTTTACCTGGGATATGATCAACTTCGAGTCTCCACGGACCTTTAAGTTTTTGACTCTAAGTGTCCCAGCTAGACCAAGGCCAGCAATCAGGGCTTCATACTCTGCCTCATTGTTTGTGGTTGGGAAGTCTAGCTTCATGGCATACTCAATTAAGAATCCATCAGGGCTTTGCAAAACCAACCCTGCTCCACTGGAATTTGTTTTTGATGCTCCATCAAAATAGAGAACCCAATATTCTTTCTCCTTGTCCCCATTGTCGACTCCCTTGTCTTGAGGTATGGTATCTTCCTGCCCCCCGACTTCTTGGTTGGGTATGGTACATTCCACCACGAAGTTAGCTAGTGCCTGGGCTTTTATGGCCATACGTGGCTTATACTTGAGATCGAACTCTCCCAACTCTATTGCCCACTTAACCAGTCTCCCACTTGCCTTGGGACTATGAATGATATTTCTCAGTGGCTGATTTGTTAGCACTTCAATTTGGTGAGCTTGAAAATAAGGACGCAGCTTTCTTGAAGCCATTACCAAGGCTAAAGCGAATTTCTCAATGGCTGAATAATTCAACTCAGCACCATGCAAAATTTTGCTGACATAGTATACGGGTTTCTGGACTTTCAGTTCCTCCTTAACCAACACCGCGCTCAAGGCGCTTTCTGAAACAGCCAAGTACAAGAATAAAACTTCACCCAGAACTGGCTTGGCCAACAACGGGGCCTGGCCCATATACTTCTTTAACTCTTCAAATGCCTTCTGATTTTCCTCACTCCATACAAAGTCTTTAATGTTCTTTAATGACTTGAAGAATGACAAGCACTTGTCTCCTGACTTGGAGATGAATCGTCCTAGCGCAGCAACCCTTCCTGTGAGTTTCTGAACATCCTTGACAGTTTTTGGGGGTTCCATGTCCAGGATTGCCTTTATTTTATCGGGGTTAGCCTCAATTCCCCTCTTTGAGACCATCAATCCCAAGAATTTTCCAGATCCTACTCCGAAAGCACACTTCGTAGGATTCAACATCATCTTGTGGTACCTCAGGACCTCAAAAGCTTCCCTCAAATGGGTTATATGATCAGTCTTTACTAGACTCTTGACTAGCATGTCATCAACATAGACTTCCATAGTCTTCCCAATAAAATCCTTAAAAATTTTATTCACCAACCTTTGATAGGTGGCTCCTGCATTCTTGAGACCAAACGCCATAACAAGATAACAATAAATACCAAAGTCAGTGATAAATGATACCTTTGGAATGTCATCCTTATGCATTTTGATCTGGTTGTATCCGCTAAACCCATCCATGAAACTCAGCATCTCATGTCCAGCGGTGGCATCAATCAAAGTATCAATTCTAGGCAGCGGAAAACAGTCTTTGGGGCATGCATCATTCAGATCGGTGAAGTCTATACACATCATCCACTTTCCATTAGCCTTCTTCACCATTACAGGGTTTGCTAACCACTCCGGAAATTGAATCTCCTCAATGAAACCAGCCTCTAAGAGCTTTTCCACTTCCTGCTTTATAGCCTCTTGTCTTTCCGGGGCAAAATTTCTTTTCTTTTGTTTCACTGTCTTCCGGCTTGGATCCACGTTTAACTTGTGAGTAATTAACTCCGGGTCTATGCCTGGCATATCAGCTGCTGACCATGCAAACACATCACTATTTTCTTGCAAAAATTTCACTAACTTCCCTCTAAGGGGCTCCTCTAATGTGGCTCCAATGAAAGTCATCCTCTCAGGATTCTTGGGATCTAAAGGAACCGAAACCAATTCTTCTGCTGGCCTTCCTCTATTCTCATCATTTTCTCGAACATCCATATCTTCAATAGGAAGAACCTGCCCCCCGACTCCATCTGCCCTCAAAGAGGCCACATAACAGCTTCTAGCCATTTTTTGATCCCCTCTCTCTTCTCCAATCCCGTTTCGGGTGGGAAACTTCATGACTGAATGGTAGGAAGAGGGGACTGCCTTGAAGGCATGTATCCCTGTTCTCCCCATGATAGCATTATAAGTTGAACTAGCCTTTACCACTACGAAATCCAGCATCTGCGTTGCTTGCCTTGGCTCCGTACCTATGGTGGTTGGCAACTTGATTATCCCTTCCACAGGACATTCTACTCCAGCAAATCCATATATCGGCATGTCGGTTGGTGTTAACTGGGAGTCGTTATACCCCATCCTTAGAAAGGTGTCGTGGAGCAAGATATCCACAGAAGCACCATTATCCACAAGGACCCTCTTAACCGGGCTATTTCCTATTATCGGTGTTATGACCAGCGGGTCGTCATGGGGAAACTTCACACCCTCTAGGTCGGAATCATCAAAAGCCAATGTTACTTCTGTCCTGGCCCTCTTCGGGGCTTCTCCAACAATATGCATAACCTCTCTAGTATATGCCTTTCTGGAATTTTTGGACAATCCAGCAGCAGTTGGACCTCCAAAGATCGTGTTTATCACAGGCCCTCGAGGTCTCGGCCCTCCATAAATGGTGTTTATAACTGGTCCTCTAGGTTGGGGATTCCGCCCCTGATCATCTTGGTCCCTCCTACGATCTTCAAAGTTCTTCCTTCCATTATTATTTCTGTCTCCTCCATCTCCAGTATACTTGTTCAATCTTCCTTTTCGAATCAAAAACTCAATTTCATCTTTCAACTGTCTACACTCATCGGTGTCATGGCCAACATCTTTGTGAAACCTGCAATACTTGCCCTTATCTAGCTTGGCGGGATCAGCCTTCAAGGGCTTAGGCCAGCGAATATCTCTGTCTTTCTCAATCTCCATCAAAATCTGACTTCTGGGAGCATTCAGCTTAGCGTATTCAGTGAACTTTTGCCCAGGTCCTCCCTTCTTGGGGGTTGAATCAGGGTTTTGTTCAGTTCTAGGATATTTATCCTTAGCGATATACTCCAAATCAGTTTTTCGTTTCTTGCCTCCAGTGGGCTCATTACTTACTACGGTCTTCCTCATACTTTCTTCAACCTTGATATACTTCCCTGCCCTCTCTTGGAGCTGCAACATGCTCTCAGGGGGTCGTTTGGCCAAAGACATCTTGAAAAACTCATCCCTAGTTCCTTGTTGTAGTGCTATCATGGCTACCTTATCATCAAGGTCTGGGACTTTTAAAGCCTCCTTTGTAAAACGATTCAGGTAATCTCTTAAGGATTCCTTAGCTCCCTGCACAAGACTCATAAGAGATGCTGAACTTTTCTCATGGACTCTTCCACTGATGAATTGCTTAATAAAAGCCTGACTTAATTCTCTGAATGATCCAATAGAATTTGGGGGTAGGCGACTGTACCATCTTTGAGCCATACCCGACAGGGTTTGAGGAAAGGCCCGACATTTTATAGCATCGTTCACGGGTTGCAGCAGCAGTGCATTAGAGAATGTCCTAACATGATTAACGGGGTCTCCCGTGCCATCATAGGCTTTGATAGTGGGCATCTTAAATTTCCTTGAGATATGGGCATTCATTATCTCTTCTGTGAAGGGTGGAGTTGGATCATCAGGATCTCCAAGGGGAAGGAGATTGCTTGGATCAGTTCTTGGGACAGCAGCCCTTCTTCTTACCGGACCATCCAGGTCTATGATAGGAGGAGGATTTCTCCCCCTAGGAGGTATGTGGGTTCTGGTGGCTTGGTGAGCCTCCAAGTCACGCCTCAGCCTTTGGATTTCAGCCTCATGAGCCCTGATCTTTTCCTGCACTTCTTGGGGATTCGCTCCTGGGGTGCTTTGGGGGCGTTGCCTTCCATCGGCCATTGGCTCTTTTCCAGGACGCCTCCTTCTCGGGGCCACTTCATCATCCGAAGATTCGGAGTCTCTCTCAGTGTATGGACCAGAAAATTCCCGATCCTCAGGGATAGGATCCAAACCTCGTATATAGGGGGGCGACCGCCCTCGTGCTTCACTTCGCCCAGCATATCCGCTTCCTCCAACCTCAGGGTGAAGGGGCATCCCATAAGGGGGGTTAGTAGTAACAACAGTTGAATATTCATACCCGATGGGTCGAGAATTCACAGGTATATGTACTTGTTGAACTTGAGGATTCGTACCTTGAATAGTCGGGGGAGTTGTCCCTTGTGGCTGAGGTTGAGTTGCCCCTGTCTGGGCTTCCCCCTGAGTAGATGCATAAGTTGAATGGGGAGGAACCTCCACGGTTGATGAAATCACCTGGGTTGTCTCTGATGGTGTTCCTTCCTCTAGAGCTCCAATTGTTCTCCGTGTTCTCGCCATGGTTGTTGTTTCGTTCCCACAGACGGCGCCAAATGTTATGGATAAAAAGCTAAGGTTACTACTTGCTGTATTTAATACTAAGATTCGGGAGCTCAAGGCCTTTAATGGCTGCTCTCATACTTCGTAGCTTAATTCTGCCTTTACGAGATGCCTACGTATCTCTGTGAATTAGAGAATCAAGCCAAAAAATGTAGTTCTGATTGGTGGGGGTGAGACCCCTTATATAGATGTGGGAGTCCTTGAATTGGACTTGGTATAGGAGACTTGGTGGACAAGCCTCTGAATTAGGATAGACTTAGGAGTCCTAGGAAGTAGGAAGCTGATTCCTTATCCTTTTAGGTCCCCTTGAGGCTAATCTATAAGGATTTATATCCTTATCGGGACTCTTCTCAATAGCTGATTTTTCCCTTATTAATTAATTACGAAATTAATTAATAATTAGGGCTTTTGGGCCTTTTTTATTCCATCAGGCCTGATCTGGTCCATCAGGCTTAACCTTTCTGGTCTGAGTTTCATATATCTTTTTATTGGGCCTAGCAGCCCACAGCTTGTACAATTAATGCAGTATTTAATTATACAATCATAATTTATTTATCCCTATCAATAATGCTTAATTTTCTTCATAAGAAGATATTCACAAGATTTGGGACTCCAAGAGTCATAATCAGTGATGATGGATCGCATTTTTGTAATCGCAAATTCACTACCATGATGCAAAGATATAATGTGAATCATCGCATTGCTACAGCCTACCATCCTCAGACTAATGGTCAAGCAGAGGTTTCTAACAGGGAGATCAAGTGTATTCTAGAGAAAGTTGTGTGTCCATTAAGGAAAGATTGGTCTTTGAAGCTTGATAAAGCTATTTGGGCTTATAGGACAGCATACAAGACTCCATTGGAATGTCGCCATTTCATTTGGTTTATGGTAAGGGGTGTCATTTGCCTGTGGAGCTTGAGAATAAAGCATATTGGGCTTCGAAGAAGTTGAACCTTCATTTGGATGCAGCTAGTAAGAAGAGAATGCTTCAATTGAATGAACTCGGCGAATTTCGGCTTCAAGCGTATGAAAACAACAAAATGTACAAGGAGAAAGTCAAGAGGTGGCACAATAGGGGTTTAGTGCTCAAGTCATTTGTGCCGGGACAACAAATTCTATTATTTAACTCTCGTCTCCGTCTTTTTCCTGGAAAATTGAAGTCGAGATGGTCCAGGCCTTTCATAATCAAAACTGTGTTTCCGCATGGAGCTGTGGAGATTTTTGAGAATGATCCAGGTCAAGCATTTAAGGTAAATGGTCAGAGGTTGAAGCACTACTATGGGGATATGGCAAACCGTGAGGTGGTCAGTGCCGTTTTATTGACTACTTGATCTCGTGATTCTACGTCAAGCTAACGACGTAAACCAAGCGCTTCTTGGGAGGCAAACCAAGTATGTTGTACATTAGTAGATAGAGGAAGCAGAAAGAAAAGAGAAAAACACAAAAAAATCAGAAAAATAAAAAAAATCAGTGCCAACTACAGTAGCACGGTGCGCCCGTGCCGCGCTGAAATTCCAGAAACTGGCCGCGCCCGTGCTGATCTAGCAGATCAGCGCGACCGCGCCGGATCCTGAGTTCGAAAAAAAAACAGCAGAATAAAGAGAAAATTTGGGGATTTTAATACAAAATCAATTCCCACCCAAATTTTACTCGTCCACACCCCAAATTTCCCTCTCCAAATTAAACCCATTATTCCCATAATCAATTCCCACTCCTTTTCCATACCTAATTCTCTCCCAATCTCCTATATATACACACACTTATACACAAACTTCTCCATCACTTCTCAAAACTCTCTAACACACAATCTCTCTTACAAACTTCTATTCTCTCAATCTCTTTCAATCTCAATGGCACCAAAAAGACAGCGAACTCAAGTAAGCAGCAGCACCATCGATTCTTCGAGTGTAGGTGGTGTGAGGCCTAGGTTTTCAACTCCCTAGGCTGAGGCGGAGTATGTGAGGCTGCTTTCGAAGCCTATAGCCAAGGAGCATGGTTTTCTGCCATCGGGGAAGGATGGTAAGTTGTTGGAGATGATCTTGGAGATGGGATGGGTTGCTTTCTGCGACACACGCGCTGCTGTGCCCATGAGTGTGGTGCATGAGTTTTATGCTAATGCTAAGGCGGAGAAGAACGGTTTCACGGTGGTGTGGGGGATGACGGTGGATTATAGTGCGGAGGCGATTGGTAGGGTGATTGAGCAGCCCGAGAAGGAGGAGCAGGAGAACTGGAACGAGAAAACTCCGGAGGAGTTTAACTTGGATTTGATTGTTGCTACCCTGTGCGTTCCTGAGATGCATTGGAAGTTCAAGAAGGGCACGAACGAGTATACCACGTTCCCTGCCTCGTGCATGAACAGGTTTTCATGTGCATGGAATTCTTTTATTTGTGCTAATATCAAGCCATCTTCTCATGTGCATGAGATTACTGTGGAGCGTGCATGGTTGTTGTGGGGTATTCTGCAGAGGGATTATGTGGATCTTGGGATGGAGATCCATCAAGGTATTCTGAGGTTCTTGCGAGGGAGTACTACGGGTTCGATACCTTATGCGTCCATTGTGACGAAGTTGTGCATGGCGGTTGGAGTTCGTTGGCCCGCACATGAGCAGCTGTAGCTCCCTAGTGCTCCGATTGATAGTTCGACATTGTTGAACATGACAGAGTGGTATGGTGGGAAGCCCGATATTAAGGGGCTTGGTTATTCTTATGACTATCTTCCAGGTGGAAGGCCAGCGGATCAGATTTATGCTGGTGGGACTTCGCAGGCTCGTCGAGCAACTTAGAGAGCTCAGTCGGGAAAGGAGGCTGGTCCTTTGGGATCGCAGCAACAGCATGAGGAAGCACAAGGCAGTGCTGGTTTGAGTTCGATCCAGTATAAGCATCTAGCTAGGAGGATGAATGCGATGCATGACATCCATAGCAGGTTTGCACATGACCTCACCCAGGCATTGAGGACTGCTTTCAGAGCCACATGAGCTAACATCCAATGGCAAGTATTCGGTGAGGACTCGATGTATCCACCTCCAGACACTCCTGACACTCCACCCTTTACGGTTGATGATCCTGGTTCTGATTAGGTATGCCTGATTCCTTGCTATTACCTTCACTGAGGACAATGAATATTTTAAGTTTGGGGGTAGTAGTTATGGTGTATGTATTTTGTGTGAGTCACATGTAGTTTGCATATTCATGCTAGTTTAGTTCATATAGTTGCATGTTTGCCATGTAGTAGTTAAGGAGTATGTGTTTTGTGTGAGTCGCATGTAGTTTGCATATTCATGCTAGTTTAGTTCATATAGTTGCATATTTTCCATGTAGTAGTTTTTTTATTTTTTGTAATTTTTATGATAGTTTGTTCATATAGTTTCATGCATTTGCATAATAACATGATCCCGTAGATGATTTTGCCGATTGATTTGTGATATTGATGATAGTGTAGTGATGTCGTATTTAGTGATGTTAAGTCTTGTCGAGTTGATTTGCATGCTAGAGACAATTGTATTTCACTAAATCTTATAGGTTGCTTGAGTGCTAGTCATGGTCATGGTTTATTTGTTTGTCGAGGTTTAATCGCTTGTTTATATTTAGAATTTAGGATATTCTATTAATGATAAAATAACATGGAAATTTAAAAAATTGGAGAAAATTAGATTTCATTGCTAGTTGTTGTAGCTAGGTGTTAAATGGCTAGTAGCCAGCTCATTTTATATGAGTATTCTAGGGTTGAACGAGATGGAGCGAAACACACTCATTCAGAAATTTGTGAAAAAAAAAGAAATAAAAGGAAAAACAAAAAGAAAAAAATATGTGTTTATACATAATTGATCACGAGTGGGCTCTTTAATATTCGAGTTATTAAGTTCTTAGGGGACTTTGTGCCTAGTGACCTAAGGCTTTTTATAGTCTGGGATCTACTAACCTAATGCTCGCTACATGGGTATTATTGTATAAGTCTTTTGTGGACTTCACTCATTGCACGATTAAATAAGCATATTTGTGTTGTTTTTGTGTTATGAATAAAAGCGTGAATCCATGTGGCCTCCGATATAAAAATTGAAGTGTCACAAGTTATTTTGATTCTAGCTTTTATTCTATTTATAACCTTGCGATTGCTTTGCTGAGTAGTGAGTCATGATTATTGATCTGGTTGCGATAGTACATCTGTAAGCATTTGTACACACATACATTTCTGGCTTGTAAGTTGATTTATGGGGATTGGTTGATCTTTGTGCGAATAACTGCATTTGTTGAGATGTTGCTTGTTGATTGGTTTAGTTATTCTATGGGGATCATTGAATTCATATACTTTGCATTCATGCTTTTTCATTTCTTGTTCTTTGAGTTTGTTTATGCTTGAGGACAAGAATTGATTCAAGTTTGAGGGTATGTTGAGTGGCATTTATGACACTTTATAATGCTTCGTAAAGCTTTGAATTAGTGTTTTGTACTCAAGATGTTGGTGTTTTTAACGTGTTTTTGTAGTGTTTTTTCATTTCAGGCATTTACCAGGTAACCAGGTGAATTAGCATGGTTTTAGTGCTAATTTGGTGTTAGGATGGTGTCCAGAATAAAAGCTCGTGAAAGACCAACTCAAATTAGCAAGAAAGGAAGAAGTATAGAAATTTTTCCAGAGGCACAGCGCGCCCGCGCTGAAGAAGCGCACGGCCGCGCCGGGAAGACAGAATGTCAGCGCGCCCACGCTGAAGCAGCGCGCGGCCGCGCCAGGTCGAGAAAAGAAAATTATGTTTCTATTCTCATTTTGATCCAGAAGACTTCTACTTTGCATGGGCTGCTATATAAACATAACTTAAGGTCGTTTTTCATAAGGACACGTACTAGAGATAAGGAGAAGGCGTAAGAAGATCGTAGAGCATAATTCAACCAAGGCGAAGAAGATCTAGTTTATTCTTGTGATTCTTTGTTTTAAGTTGTAACTTTGGATGCTAGTTTTCTTATTCGTGAACTTTTACTCTTGTTCGTATCTGGTTTTATTAAGTATAAAGACTACAGTTTATTATACCATGCTTTCATCGGAACCCATGTTAATGATGAGTCAGATCATGGGCTAATCGTTATCGTGGGGTTCTAACGGATTTATTTATGGATTTCTTTAGTTAATTCGTTTCGATGCCTTAGTGTGTGGTGATTGTATGATAACCTAGTTTTTGTTGTGCTTATTCGTCTTATGAGTGTCGCGAACTTATAAGATAGTGTGTTAATCTATAATGAAGCGAAAGTGAATTTAAGGGTTTATAACTTTCCATGCTAGCATAAGTTCATGTATGAGATATGCATGATTCGTAGATAATTTTAACCATCTTACTTGCCCTATGTAATCACGAGAGATAACTTGTGCATTAAACTGTTATATTGTCAAATTCTATAGACATATAGGGTCTCAATATAATTGTTGTCTATTCAGCTTCTATCTCTTTTGTGGATGTCTAGTAGTATGATACTCGTACAACGAAAGTTGGCGTTTATCAGTTTCGTGTTATCTGATTAGTGTCATCACCATTACATGCTAAGGTTAAGATCAAAAAGGCTATTGAATGAAGTATTTAATGAAATTAGAATCCCATGTTTGTATCATATATTATTCAACTCTCTTTAATCTCTTAGTTTATGTTCTTTAGTATAATCTCTTAGTTAATCTTAGTATAAACAACCACAAATTGTTATTCGTCTTAGCATTGGATAATAACCATACTAGTATTGCATAGATACATTGATTAAAATTAACCTAAACCTATCCTTGTGGGAACGAACTAGAATTTATTCTATATTACTTGCGATCACGTATACTTGCATGAATATTAGCGCGTGTTTTAGCCCTAACAGTCCATAACAGGTAACTCCCAAAGGCAAGTGAAGAGACTCGGATTGACCATGTCCGGATATGAGTTATGAACATCTTTAACACCCCTTCTCCATCCTAAGGCCAAGTTCACGAGGCGCATCTGGTCGTCATGGTCAACTATTATTTGAGTAAACGTTGGGATCTATGATATGAGTCCACAAGGTCCTTTCACTCCTTCTTCCTCTTCTGCATCTCCTTGATGCATTTTCACTCCAAGATAGCAACCTGGTCTTCTGCCATGTGAGCCTTAGACTCCCACTCATCTGAGGAGATCTTCATTTTATTCATAAGGGTTTGTAATGCTGCACAGTCACTTCTCATCTTTATGCTCTGAGTAGAAGATGCGGTAAATTAAGCATTTGCCTGATTAGGAAAACACAAAGAAGAGTTATAAAAAGTTTAAATCATAAGGGCCGAGTCCATAATAGACAAAGCTCTGGATGACCAAGACCAGGCAGGGCCGACCAGGTCACATTGAAGGCCAATTAGGCCAACCAAGACCTCCTGTAAGGATGGTCCGGACCTCTCTAGAGTATTCTTGGAGGCCTTCCTATGAAACTGTTTTGAAATTCTAAAAGAAGTGCACTTAAAAGAACATTTATACAAGTTGGAATGTGCGTTTTCGATGATTGACTAATGTTCCTCAAGAAATTTGCAACTGATTCATATATATAAATATATTAAACGATTCCGGGAAGGGGCCAGAACCGCGTCGCCGGAGTTCTTGAACTCGACGGCGGCGACATCTTTTTCGAGTGGATTTTCCGGCCGCTCTGTCAATGATTGGTAAAAACCAACTACAGGGATGAGTTGTTGACAGAAAGAAGCATTGATCTGCACCTTCTTGGATGTTTTTGGGCAGGGGAAGACGACTGGCACAAAGAACCATTGATCTGCACCTTCTTGGATGTTTTTGGGCAGGGGAAGACGACGGTCGGCGAATCGCCGCAAGTGCTCGTCGGAGAAGAAGGTGGGGGGCATTTATATTTTCCACCCCTGCAGTTTTCAAAAACTTTAAATCCTGTATTTTAGTTTTTAAAATTTACAAAAACAGGATTCTGTTTTGATTGTTTTCAAAAATTATATTTTCACTTATTTTAAATTCAGAAAATTATTTTAATTATTTATTTATTTAAAAACAAATCTAATTTATTTTATTAATTAATCTTAATTAGTTTTTAATTATTTTAATTAATCGATTAATCTAATAGTAATTGATTAATTAGTTTAATTAATTATTAATTGATTTTAATTGATTTAATAATTAGATTTAATTATTCTTTTCGATTTAAAAATCCTGAAAAATTGTTCGAGCATTCAAATATTATTTAAAAATTATTTTCAAAGCTCGATAATTATTATTAAATAATTTTATAGTCAGATTATGGTGTTCAAACCCTATTATTTAATTATAAAATGATTCGGAGACCTGTATTAATTTTGAAAAATGTTTAAAAATTCGTATTAAATACTTGGAAAATCATTCTAACCCCGAATCTTCTTTGAATAATTATTTTAGTTGAATATCTTACGTGCTACGTGTTATATATGATCTGATTGATGCATAATATGACTGTGTGAGCATTGTTTGACGGTTTTATTCATAACTTTCAATCCGTACGTCGGATTTGGGTGAAACGAAGGGTAGATGAAATCTTATGATGTCTATGTGACAATTAGAATGATATGAGATTAACTATTGATAGATACTTGTGATGCCTAGCAGAGTAAGCGAGGCATAGGAAAGAAAGCCAGTGATCTATAAATAGAACTGAAGCATAGAAAAAAGAAGCAAGTGATCGATGAATAGAAGCAAGGCATAGAAAATGAAGGAAAGTGGTTGATGAGTAGAACTGTTATATGAGTAAAAGTAAGGTTGGAAATCATCTATGATAAGGCAAGTAATTTTGAACCTTCTTCAAGATACATTGCAAATATTTTCGAACTTTCTCATAACATGTTGCTAATATTCAAAATAAGTCTTGTTTTATATTGTAAGTGCTTTAAATTGTTCAACCTTGAACCCTGATCATATCATTGAACTTGTGTTGTAAGCTTTATTTCTTGTAAACTACCAACGGTTGATTTTCCAGATATTAAACCATACAAATACAATACTACTCTACAAATACATACACACCATAAACCAGGTATTACAACAAAATTTCTTGAACAAACAGAAACTTAAATACCCTGGAATACCGTATGACATCAAAGATCTATACCCTGTATTATCATTGAACCATTGTTCATCAAATACTTGATCCTTCATTATGCTTGCGGTCGTTCTTCATATTTACACCTTGATATACCCTGGTGATACCTATGAAATGTTTTATGCTCTGAGATAAATGCTTTATAAATATTAATTATGATTTTATTTTTATTGAATTACAATAATTACATATTGAATCATTTTAGAATTGGATGGTTTTATAAATATGGACCAGATTCATGGTCAGACCAGATTCGTGGTCATATTAGGCCAATGCGTGCCTTGCATCCAATATAGAGAGCATAGATGTGTGCCTTGCTCGAGGTTAGTGTGTGACTGATAACCAGCCTAACCTTGGTTTTTAAAAATAAAAGTGAATGTCCAATTCTAATCATTGCTTATCCAGAAACTTGATTCTTCTGAATCATTTCAATTGGTCATTGTTTAACCTCAGTTATTGCTATTATGACTCTTGCTAGTTAGCTCACTCTTGCAAACCTTTTTATGTTTTCAACAGCTAAAAAGGAAATTGTTGGTAACGAGGATTCCCAGTCTTGAGTGCGAGCTAGGATTCCAGGATAAGTTGGATCGAGCTAGCAGGAGCTTTTTATTGTAGATGAGTTATGCAAGATTGTGAGAACGATATCATTTTCAGTTGTAAGTTGAACTACTTGGGATTTGGTACGATGTAATAAAAGTTAAGGTTGTGGCTTGTTTTCATACTTAAACCTGTTGTGATCCGTGGTTGTGTAAAGAAGGGTCAAGGCATATAATATTTTATACACAGGTTTATATATATTGGGTGTGTGTTGTGAACCCCAAACTTCTGACCCGGGTTTGGAGGGCGTCACAATATTCATATGAATGTTCTTGATTGATTTTGGGTATTTTTGTTGTGAGGGTTATTAGTTTAATTGGTTTACACCAATAGATAGATCGTTAAAAGGGGAGTTGAATGGTACTAGTGTCATGAACAGAGGGTAGCCGAAAGTGGCTCGTCGGAGTTTGAAGGTTCGCCGGTGGCGGAACTTCGATCGGATTTTTCGGTCGAAATCCGAGTTATTTGATGATTGTAAGCCTGTAGATATGTTCCTGGCATCTCAGAGATCGTTCATTGATAATTAGGTGAATTTCTGGGCAGCTTTTCAGTTACCGAAAAAGCTTGGTAGCCGCCGTTAATGGCGGGCGGCCACCAGAGATGGAGGTTGTAATATACGGGGCAAAGCGTGTAAGTATTTTTATCAATAAATAATTATTTTGTTATTTTTGATGAATTATCAAATGATTGGTGTTGATAAGTGGATGTTTATATGTGGTAAAATATAGGTATGTTAATTTTATTATGTCTAGAATAAAATATAGATAATTATGGTATTTTCCTGGTAATTTTTTAACTGTTATATGATTTTCTAATGATTTATGAATTTATTAATTATTTTTTGAATAATTACAAAACTATTTTATAAAGCCGGGAATCGTCCAAATTCAAACGTTTTTATATTTTTACAACCCGAAAATCTTTGGAAAACTCCTTCCTAACCCAATCTGATAATTCCAGACATTTTCCGTGTTATAACTTTTTCGATCCGGAGTACGGTTTGACCCGTATGCGTCCCGACGTAAAATTTCGATACAATAATCATTTCGATAGATCAATAAAGCCCGTATTCTCAAGAGACGGGATATTATTACATAATTTTCGAATAACATGTTTTATAAGAAGCTCGGTTGTGATAATTATCCAAAACAGGTAGCTAATTGGATCGTTTTTGTAGTTACTTAACGGCTAAGTAACTTATTTTTTCGATCCAATACGATCCAACGCATATTAATATTCCATAAATATAAATAGCCTATTTCTTATTTCATTTTATTCATATAATCATAATCGATCAGTAAAAATATAGAATTACGAAGAAAAACCCGTAAAATCATTGTGTTCTTGAGAATCAAACTTAAAAACGAAAGCGTTACAAAAATCTGAATCGAGCGTGCCATATACCGAATCGAAGCTCTTGAAAAGTTCTATCAGAATATACAATCAATTTCAGTGCATAAATCAAGGTGTCGTTCCTATTTATTTATTTTATTTCAAATTAATTTATGATTAAATTGGGGCTTTTTATTTTGAAGTTGTTTATGTGTTTTGATGCTTAAATCTTGTAGATAATTTTGTCCTGGTCATTTTGGTATACTATATGACGAATTTGGAGTTAAATAACATATAGAAAATGAGGTTTGATTCTCGAATTAATAAATTAGGTTTATGTGGTTGAATGTTCATAATTGGAAATTGGGTTTGCTATAGAGGTTATTGTGTTAAATTGATTATACCATCTTGGTTAATTGAGTGGTTCTGGGCAGTCTATCAGTTGGCCGGAAAAGCTCCAGTTGCCGTTACTGGCGACTGGCCGGTGGGACGGCGGCAAACGGGGAAGACAGCGAAATTGCTGTTTAGACCCCCTATTTTGCAAAAACTTCTATTTCAGTCCCTGGGCTTTTCAAAAATCCCAAAAATTAGATTCTGTTTTATTTAAATTTAAAAATGATATTATCTATTCTATTATTTTCAGAAAATTGATTTTAATTATTTTAAATTACCAAAATTCATTTTTTTAATTCTTAAAACTATTTTAATTCGAAATTAAATCTAAATTATTTAGTTAATTAATTTTAGTTGATAAATAATTATTTAATTAGTCAATTAATTTAATTATTAATTGATTAATTGATTTAATTAGTTATTAATTAATTTTAATTGATAATTTAATTAGATTTAATTATTTATTTTGATTTAAAAATTCAAGAAATTAGTTTCGAGCTTCAAGATATTATTTTAAATTATATTCAAGGCTCGATAATTATTTTAAGATCATATTCGGGTGTTAAAACCTTATTATTTATTTATAAAATGATATGTTGACCCGTTTTAATTTTCGAAAAATGTTCAATAATTCGTAATAAATAAACATTTCGTCCGTTTAATATGAAACGAACGCTCCTATACTCAAAAAAATATTCCGCTTTCAATAAAAATACTTTCGAGTCCTAATTTCTTTTGCATCAAAAGATTGTTTGATGTACGAGTCATTCTGAGTCCGTCATTGATCGATAAATACTATTTTTGACCCGGTTTCAGTTCTAGAAATTTCGAGTACTACCTTTTAACGATTGGACTTATGTGTTATATATACTATGTGACTACGTGTTATATGAATAACATGATTACATACCTTATGTGTACGTGTTATGTGAATTACGAGTCAACGTGTCTTTTAAACGTTATATGGTCAGAATATGATCCTTATCTATTATTACTGGGTGGGTAGAGGATAAGAATAAACGTATGATGGACAATTATACATTGTCAGTTAATTGAAATGGTATATTTTATGATAGATACACATAGGTCGGGACGTTCAAAGCCATACAGTGATGATAGAAGTAAATCTTGATTTGTGGGGTATTGAGACGAGTGAATACAAAATAGAGATATACAGAGAATGGCGATTAACAAGAAGGGTCAGATAGCGTATCACTAGAAATACAGATATACCAGAACTGAGTGATATGGCAGATAGTTAAATATCAGAGGATTATTAATTGAGGCAAGTATTCCTAAACTTTCTTCTAATATACTGCAAATATTTCTTCCCTATTCTAAATTCAGAATAGATAAATGTTTTTACATTTCACTGCAATTACTCTTAATTATGAAAGTACCTTTTTGTTCTTGTTCTTTATTATTATTGATTGATCTCTTAAGCAAATACCTATTATTTCGGGTTATTTGCGAAACCTAAATCATGATGTTTTGAAATTAAAATAATTTAACATCAAAATACTTTACAAACTGGATGGTTACGATGAGGGCCAAGAATGAGCTGGACCCTAAGGGCCAGAGATGGCTGAACCCTTAATTACGATGGGTATAGAACTGGATGGGTACCCTATATGTTGGTGGATCTATACAGATGGGTATAGATCCGCACTATACCCTACCTGATCAGCAGGTTATAGTGCATATGTTGGTTCTAGATGAGGGCCAAGAATGAGCTGGACCCTAAGGGCCAGAGATGGCTGGACCCTTAATTACGATGGGTATAGAACTGGATGGGTACCCTATATGTTGGTGGATCTATACAGATGGGTATAGATCCGCACTATACCCTGACTGTATAGATCCGCACTATACCCTGACTGATCAGCAGGTTATAGTGCATATGTTGGTTCTAGTGTCCAGTCTAATTTATTGTTGATCACTATTAACGACATTCCTTCTTGAAAAGTTTTATGATTACAAAATTGGACGAAGAATTGATGCAGGTAATGAATCAGTGAACTGCTCGTTATTTTTGATTTATGATTAAGGGCTAATATAGGCCAATATTTTATTCGCTCAACTACTTCAAATTATTAAAAATGTTTATAAATTATGTAAAGATTGTGTCCGGAAATTTCTTTGGATATTGATACTCGGAAATTAGTTATGATACTTGCTGGGCATTTTTGGCTCACTCTTGCTTTGTGAATTCTTATTTCTTTCACTTTCAAATGAGGATTAAAGTAAGTAGGTCTTAGTAGACAGCAAAGTTGGAGAAATTGTTGTTGCGAAAAGTTGGAGATGTTAGCGTGAGTAAGACAAGGAAATTAGTAAAGAGGTAATGAAATTGTAATTAGTTGATATAAATTTTTGAAGGTTAGATTCTTGTTTCATACCATAACCTATAAACGGTCCGGAATCGAGGAATTATCTGTATATTTATTTTAATATACAGGGTTATATTGTTTAAAGTTATTTGGTGACACCCAATCCTGATCCCGGATTTGGGGATGTTACAAGTTGGTATCAGACCGATAGTTTATTGGTCCTTGAAATAAGAATAGGTGGAAGTAAGATAGGAAAGACCTTAAGTATACTCATTTTGAGTTCGAGTTAAGTGTGAATTAAGATTAGCAGATCTGATATGGATTAGTAAGATAGGATATTGTTAAGATAAGTGGAAGTCGAATATATTGACACTATAGATATATTGAGTTCCTAGATCCTATAGTTGCGAAGAGTCGGCAGCTCGATAATGGGTAAATTACCCTACTTTTCATGTGGTCTTAAAGAAAAAGAAGATTGATTATGGTGAAAACTTCGTATAAGGAAAGATAGATGAGTTTTAATACGACTTAACTTAGAATTGTGTAGTAGGACAAGCTTCAGACGAAAGGCAACGAGATGATTGAAGATGATGGAGAGCCAACGTTGCAAGTTTCAGAGGCACCATCGCTGCAAGAAGTTTTTATCACTTTTCGGGCACCGCGTAAGGAATGAATCTGTCTTATTAGATATACTTAAGATTAACAAGAAGATACGCTTTTATTTATGGATAGAATGTTGAATTGTGTTAACTGGTTGTAAGTATGACATCAAGGATGACGATGAAAATATCAAAGATAGTACTCGATGCCAGCACTGAAGTTAGAGTTACGAATAAAATGGTATGCAACAGTAAATGAAGTTTTTGCTGACTAATGAAGGCAAAATGAACCCAATAAGGGGTAGAAGATATACTGAAGTAAATGAACCCTTATGTGGTCATTTTTTTAATTATGTACCTTATGGGTGGATTACGAGAATAACAAATAACTCATATAGTAATGACGACTAGGTGTGTGATTTTTAAAATTTTAAAACAAGTTTTTGAAAAAGATTTTCTTAACAAATTCCTAAAACATCTTTATACAAAATGAGTTTTAAAATTTGGTTGTCGAATTACCATTTAAGTTCTTGTTGTTATTAGCATTAAATTACCTGGAAGAATACTTGATCTGGATCCAGTATTGTTAAATTCATAGGGTCAAGTGGACCTGTTATTACGAAGAAGTTTAAAAATTTTCCTAACGAAAGATTGTAAACCTTGTTTAATAGTACCAACGATAGAATTAACGCGTGGAAACATTATTCATGAAATTATTAAAGTTTAAAGGATTTGATGATTCAGAAGAAGCCAGAATATGGTTGAAGAGGATTGAGAGATTTCCAGATTTTTGAAGAAGAATATTATAAACGGAGTCGAGGTGTTGTATGATCGATGGTTGGCCAATGCGACATAGACGAAATTAGAAGCTATGATTCTAAATTCTGTAAGAACGTGATTATGGTCAAACTATTAAAGTATCGAAGATGGAGGCACGACGCTATAGTAGAAAATTGGTATAGTAGGCGAATTTACGAAGGCATTTCCCAAGGACTTTCAGAAGTTATTGTACGACTTGGATTTGGATCTATTAAACAAACAAACCCTAAAGGTACACATAAGTGAAATGTGGATGTCGATCAACGGTATCATTCTTTTCTATAATACAACAGCGTAAAAACTTCTTGATTCTTGATTATGCATGAGCTTCTTTTAGTAATAAGTTATATGAGGCAAGAAGGAAAGAAAATTTATTATGTTCCTTTCAAATTATTTTTCCTTTAAAATATTGCTTTCTGATCGAGATAAACAGTGTTATGGTGTGACACTTTGTTGAAATGATAAAGAGTCTAGTGGGACGCCACCTAATTATTGATGTATGCTATATAGTACGAAAGACTGGCCATCTTGAGTACAAATATGGTTGTCTCATTCATTTCTAAATTATCATTCATTATTTCTTCTCCAAATATGATTTATTGACTTATAAATTCTTCTAATTATTTCACTGCACTATGGTTCTTTACAAAACTTTCCAGTCACAATCATGTACACAGATTTTTTCCTATGTGAAGTCTACTCTTTAAGTGTTCTAAAAGAAGTGAAATAACCTCGTGTAGCAGATGAAATTACTTGTTGAGTATAGAGATGATTGCAAAATGATAAATGGTGGACATTTTCGCGCAAAGAAGAATCAATATGTAGATAATGTGGGTGTTACGAGACATCAAGTTAGAAGCAGATATTTGCTATACATGATAAATTTCAAGTTTAAGATTTTTCCGTGAAAAGAATTAGTTAGCAACTGTTTGACTGGACAGTAGAAAAAGATGAAGGAATTTCTAATAATAAACCGGATAAGTGATTAATACATTAAGAAGGCAAACCATACCGCTATCACGGGTAGATATTTGTCATGAAGTTTTGAGGTCGAAGAAATCCTAAGTATGAATAAATTTCGAGCGTGTTCTTCAAGGAATTGTTAGGTTGTTCAACTCAAGTAAGCGAGTTAGGGTGAGTTTGACGCTCATAACTGAGCTAGCGACGAAGGTTCTATATAGAAAGACATAAGTGGAAATGAAAAAATAGGAATCTAATTGCGAAATCTCTTAAGAAGTGACGCTTCAAAACTAAATGAATTCTCACATATTATGATAATATTGGTTGAGACCATGTGTTGGTAATCCGAAGTTAGACAAGTTAACTAATGAGAATAAATGTATATTCTCAAGGATGAAGGAATTGTTTGATCAGTTGAAAGATGCAGTGCAGTTTCTTAAAAGGATCTTCATATAAGTATTGACAGTGAAAAATAAGAAAAAAATATATCCTTAAAACGGATTTATGAACTGGTATAAGTGATATAAATTATTAACTAGAGCATTCACCAAAAAGATTCTGGAATAAACGAATAAAGTTTTTGAGAAATAATAGAATAATTTTCTATTCATTAGTAATATTCTATGATATTCTGAAAGAACTGAAGAAAGATATGGTTATATTAACTAATTGTTTATTTATGATCCTAGTTCGATTAAAAGATGTATGTTATGTTAGTTTGTAGTATATATGGTTATCAACATGATATGTTCTGAAGTATGGTGAAATAATGAGTTTGGTTGATGGTGGTGGATTGAGATGATTGTTGGTTGTTTGGTTTATTGTTGGTGTCGGCTTGAGTCCGACTGGTAGTCAATAATACAGAGGAGATGCTGCCCAAATTTTTAGAAATATCCTACTTTTAAAGGCAAAAGTAGACTTCCATGTGTTATTAATATTCTTGTTGATACTCCAAATGATTGCGATCTCGGTTCTTGAAAGAAGTGGTTGTAGCCAAACTGACTTTATATAATTGGTCTCTGATTCCATTTAGCTAGTCATCACTTGGTTCGATTGATCAATTAAAAGAGCTAATTGGTTAAATTTACCACCATATGGTCAGTTAGATGGAAATCGATTCCAATTAGATTAAGTCAAATTCTGATGTGATTTTCAGATCCGAAATCAAAGCAATGAGGAATTTGGAGGAAGTAAGGACCCTAGTAGAATTCAGAAGTTTAGTGGAATTAGCGCGATGTTACTGCAAGTGTGCGAGGCTTTATTTAGATGAATATGCCCTTTTGCAATTGACAAGAGAATTAAAAAGGCATTTGCACATGTAAGTGAGAAGAACGTTTTCAAGAACTAAAGGTTCAAGATAGGGGCCAAGAGAAGGAAGGAAGAGAATGAAGAAGAGATTAATAACTACATATATATGGATATTTTTAGACGATCAAAGAGATTTTATCATCTGCAATAAGGTTTTATTCAAGGACTTGAAGGTATACCAATATAGAACGACGATGTAATAAGAATTACTCTGAAATACCAGAAAAATCGCGAATGCAAGTTTCCGACGTATGGTATAAGTTAATAATGATAGTATATGAGTGAAGGATGGGGAAGCATCGGTTATTAAAAAAAATAAGGAAATTACACAGACTCCAACAGGTTAAGATATATCTTTATCTAGAGAAAGTCAAGTATGAGATCGGGATGCGAGTTGGAATTGATTAAAGACGGTAGTTATAGTTGATTGAGAAAGATAATTGCATGATTAACAGTTAATTGAGCAAAACTAACAATGTAGTTGACATTCTCAGCGAAATAGAAAGATGGATTTTGTTATAAAGGATAATAAAAGAGTTTGAATAGTTTTGAATGGAAGTCTTTCATTCCAGAGTTAGCCATAGGAATGGTTTATTTAATGAAGAACCGATTAATACTATTGGGAAGAAGGACTCACTTATGATAAGAAACAATGATGAGCCAGGATAATTAAAAATTTAATAGGAAAGAAAATGGAATTAAAAGGATGATAAAGAAACTTTATAAGATGCCCATGATATAGGTAAGGTATGGGTATTATGTGGGATAGAAGTAAAGTAAAGAATTTGATGAAACATTTGTAAATTGAGATAGGGAATGCATCCCGGGAGTACGATTAAGTACCGAGGGTTAAAAAAATACCTAGTGACCAGACATGAAGAGAAAATAGTGGAACATGTAAGTAAATGTTATACATGCCCAAGAATTAAGGCTGAACATCAAAGGCTAGATGGATTATTATAATCGTTGACCTTCTCAAATAAAGATGGATATATTACACTAAGAGACGACATAGTAAAATCACCCGAGAACCAAAGGTGAGGAAAGCGTTAATTGACTTATTATTGATAAGTTATCCAAACCTAGTCATTCTCTTTTATTAATAAGCAGTTATCCAATAAGTGGGTTAGTTGTTACTTGAAGAGATTGTGGTACATTATCAGATCCATTAATTGATTGTAAATAATCAATATTATTTGATTTTAGATTTGACGAAAGTATTCAGAATATGATGAGTTATGTCGAACCAGAATAATATACACCACTCATGAATGAACGGGCATCAAGTAAAGCAGAACTAAAAGATAGGAATTTGGCTAAACATCGTTAACTTAATGGATTCAAGTTACTCCGAGAATATGATACAAGACATAAATGTCAAAGAAGACTTTCTGATAATATAGCATAAAGAAAAGAATAAACGTTATATGTGACTAGATGTCAAGGAAGAGCATTGCAGTTAGTTTCATATGAGAACTCCTTAGAACCAAAATAAATGATAATATGGGTTAGAATATGCGGGTGATGCCTCCAAGTTAGTATATTTTCTTCTAAATAGTAAGAGATTTTCGCTCGGCAGATATACTTGATTGTGATTCAAGGAAATTAAGGTATGATGATAAGTTTGTGTGTCAATCATATCCAGTCGAGATTTTCTCGTTGATTCTTAATTCTGAAGTAATTTCGAGAACGTTAAAAATCAAATACTCCAGGGTTTTAGTATATCATTCGCAGATAGACAAGAAGATTAAGGGAACGATTAAAGAACCTCAAATGCGATTGGAAACGTTCATCAGCACGAATTACTAGAATTAGAAAGAAAAGAGAATTAATATGTGTTATGCTGGTCCTTTTGAGACTGTAAAATAGGCAGAATAAGTGTAAGTGAGTTGGTTTCACCGCCACATGTATAGCAGGTTCATAGGATGTTTATATGCGTGTACTCAGGAAGAGTTATTTAGTTCCATTATATATATAAGATGAAGACTTGAGTTGAGTTATACGAGCAACTAATAGAATATGATGTCAGCAAAAGGTTGTTGAGTAATGACTGATGTTGCAAGTTAAAGTTTATGAAAAGCTGTAAGGTTAAAAGATCCACCTGAGAAAATGGAAATGAGATACTTGAATGTATCATTATCTGATCCTTAGTGTGATTCTGAGGACAGAATCCTTTTAAGGGGGAAGGATGTAATATCCGGGGCATAGCGTGTAATTATTTTTATCAATAAATATTTACTATGTGATTTTTGATGAATTATCTGATGATTGATGTTGACAAGTGGATGTTTTTATGTGGTAAAGTATAGGTATGTTAATTTTATTATGTCTAGAATAAAATATAGATAATTATGGTATTTTTCTGGTAATTTTTGGAATGTTATATGATTTTATAATGATTTATGAATTTATTAATGTTAGATATATTTGTGATGTCATGTCTAATAGTGATTTGTGTTTAGTTTTCAGATCTTGACTAACTGGACAAATCAGGACTTAACTGGAAATCAGTACTTATACTGAAGTCAGAACTTAAGATATCAGAACTTAAGATATCAGAAGATATTTATCAGGAGATAATATCAGGATTTAAGAAGACATTCAGATAAGGAAGGCGGTGATTGAAAGGAAAGAAGATCAAGGCTAAAACAAGAAGAGATGCATCGAGAAGAATTCTATGAAGAATAGAAGACTTGGAGGACAAGATAACTAATTGATATATTTTAGAATATAGAATCATATTCAATATCAATTAGAGATTATCTTGTAACTGTGTGGTATATAAACACAACATAGGGTTTACACTAAAAGTGTTATCTTAATCGAGAATATTATTCATTGTAACCCTAGCAGCTCTCGTGATATTTGTTTATCACTGAGAGAGAACGGTTCCATTGTAATACTGTGTTATTAATAAGATTATTGAGTGTTACATACTTGTGTTCTTAATTCGATTTGATTGTACTAGACACTATATTCAACCCCCTTCTACAGTGTTTGTGACCTAACAAGTGGTATCAGAGCCTATCTGTTAACACATATACAATAAAGATCCAAAAAAATCATGTCTGAAGAAGAACAAACTCCAACCAAGCCCACCAAAACTGAAGAAACTCCAAAGACTCAAATTCATAGTCGATATGAGACTATTAGGGTTCCCATGCTGAGACCTTCTGAGTATCCCATATGGAAAGTGAGGTTGACTATATTTCTGGAAGCTACAGATCCAGAATACCTTGACAGAATTAATGAAGGACCACATAAGCCAACCAAGCTCTCTGTTGTAGTTGCAGATCATCCGGCAAAGGTCGTACCAAAGGAGAAAAGTGAGTATATAGCTGAAGATATCTCATTTATTGCCAAGGATGCAAAGGTAAGGCATTTGCTGCATAGTGTCATTGATAATGTCATGTCAAATAGGGTAATCAACTGCAAGACTGCAAAGGAGATGTGGGATGCCTTGGAGACAAGATGCCAGGGAACTGATGCAATTAAGAAGAACATGAGGACTATACTCACTCAAGAGTATGAGCACTTTAACTCAAAACCTGATGAGTCATTAACTGGCTTATATGACAGATTTGTCAAACTCTTAAATGATCTGTCACTGGTGGATAAGGAATATGATCTTAAAGATACTAATCTTAAATTCCTTTTAGCTTTTCCTGAAAGTTGGGATTTGAAGACAACTACTATAAGAGACAACTATGCTATTGATGAAACTACTCTTGATGAAATTTATGGTATGCTCAAAACTCATGAACTTGAGATGGATCAAAGAAGCAAGAGACATGGGAAAAAGTCAAGGACGGTTGCTCTTAAGGCTGAGGAGGAAATCCCCAAAGTGGCTGCTTCAAAGAAAGGCAAAGGAAAGGCTCTCATCATAAAGTCTGATTCAGATTCATCAAGTTCTGATGATGATGATGAGGATTCAGAAACTGAAAGTCTATCTGAGATGGATGTTGATGAAGAGATGATGAGATTGTGTGCTATTATGGTGAAGGGTATCACAAAGATAGCCTACAAGAAATTTATAATGGGAAATAAGTTTTCCAGGAAAAGTGGAAGTTCTGATAAGAAGGGATTTAGAAAATCTTAAGGCAAAGCAGCAAAGTCTGACAGAGGAGATTACTCAAATGTCAAATGCTACAACTGTGGTGAGAAAGGCCACATATCTTCTGACTGCAAGAAAGGAAAGAGTGACAAAGGCAAGGCACTTGTCACAAAGAAGAAAAACTGGACAAACACTTTAGATTCTGAAGATGAGGTGAACTATGCCTTGATGGAAAATGCTGATAGCATTTCTGATGCTGCTGAGTTAAAGGTACCTCAAACAACTTATGCTTTTCATACTGATGATATTACCGAATTCAGATCTTATCTTAAAACCATGTTCATTAGCTATAGAGATCAGAATTTAACATATGATAGGTTAACTTCTGAAAATCTGGCTTTTAAGAAAAGGAATGACTATTTAGAAAAGGAGTTAGTTATGTTTCATCAAACTCCAAAGAATAGAGATGATGCTTTCTATGTTAGAGATGAAGTGTTAAAATTGAATCAATATCTAAAAACTGAGTTAGAAAAGGAAAGAGAGATTATCAGGACCTGGACTAACTCTGGTAGAGCAACTTAGGATATACTAAGTAGTGGAAACTGGAAAGAGGGCTTAGGTTATGGAGATGATAAAAGTGAAACAGGAAATGAACAAATTAAGCTAATTATTGTTAAACAGACTAATAAGCCAAAGGTAAATCCTGTTAAGTTTATAGCTAAAACTGTAAAGTCTGATTCTGAAAAGATGAAAGATACTGAGATAGAAGTTAAGGCAGAGTCAACTCTGACAAATTGAAACAGGATAAGCCAATTGAAGTTAACATAGGCTTAATGACAAAGAAGCAGCTTAAGTATAAGCTGAAAGAGATTAAGAATGTAAACAAGCTAAAGCCACCTAGGAAAAATAGGAATGGAAAGGAAGGTGTCAATAAAAGCAATAATTATATGCCTGTTCCTAATGCTCCTAGAAAGAAATGCTATAACTGTGGAAATTCTAACCATCTGGCTTCCTTTTGTAGAAAGAATAAGAATGTAAACTCCTTGCCTTCTAAGACAGGAGTTAAGAGTTAGTCTGTTAGGTTTAAGCCACAAAATCCTTGTTTTTATTGTGGTAGTTTATGGCATTCCATTTATAATTGTAAGGAATATCATAGTTTGTACTATGATTATTATCAAATAAAACCTTCTTTAAAGAAAGTTAGCATTATTCCTTCTAGTGTAAGTTCTGATGCAAAGTCTGATACTGTAAATTCTGATAAGAAAAATGTTAACATAAACTCTGATATTAAATCCGCTGCAAATGTTAACAAACTTAATAAGGCCAAAGGATCCAAGCAAGTCTGGGTCCTTAAAACTAACCATTAGTGGTCTTTGTGATTGCAGGGTAACAGGAAAAACATCCTAGTTCAGGACAGTGGATGTTCAGGACAGTGGATGTTCAGGACATATGACTGGAAATAAAGCCCTGCTATCAGACTTTGTGGAGAAAGCTGGCCCAGGAGTTTTTTATGGAGATGGCAACATGGGAAAAACTCTGGGATATGGCAATATCAATCTTGGGAATGTCATCATTGAAAAAGTAGCTCTAGTCTCAGGACTCAAACACAATCTGCCGAGTGTTAGTCAAATCTGTGATTGAGGTTATCATGTGGATTTCTTTGAAGAACACTGTGAAGTTGTAAGCAAATCTACAGGCAAAGTTGTTCTGAAGGGATACAGGCATGGTAACATTTATGAAGCCAAGCTTTCAACAAGTTCTGATGGTTCTGCAATTTGTCTGTTAAGCAAAGTATCAATTGAAGAAAGCTGGGATTGGCACAAGAAACTCTCTCATTTAAATTTCAGCAATATAAATGAACTAGTCAAGAAGGATCTTGTGAGAGGACTTCCAAAATCAGTATTTGCTCGTTATGGCCTTTGTGATTCTTGTCAAAAGGTAAAATAAAGAAAATCTTCATTCAAGAGCAAGACTGAATCTTCAATTCTTGAGCTTTATCACCTACTACATGTTGATCTATTTGGTCCGGTGAATGTCATGTCTATTGCAAATAAGAAATATGCTATGGTCATAGTAGATAAGTTTACTAGATACACATGGGTGTATCTCTTGCACAGAAAAAGTGAAACTGCATCTATCTTGATTGATCATGTCAAACAACTGGATAAGTTGGTCAAAGACTCTATGAAAATCATAAGAAGTGATAATGGCACTGAGTTCAAGAATTTGATCATGGAAGAGTTCTGCAAAGACCATGGAATAAAGCAGGAATTTTCTGCTCCTGGAACTCTACAGCAAAATGGAGTTGTTGAAAGAAAGAATAGAACTCTTATTGAAGCAGCAAGAACTATGCTTGATGAAGCAAAGTTATGTTGTGAATATGTTGTGTACTTGATGATCACTTAAACAAAACATCTAAGTAGATTTTACTTAGTGAAATAATGTAGCACTCGATGGATAAGAATTATAGTCCCGACGGATAACTCATTATAGTCCCGACGGATGATTAACTTATTATCCATCGAGTGAGTAGCTTATGTAATAATAAGTTTTGTAGCAAAGTGATGTATGCACCTTTGTATAGAATCTGTAGTAGCATATAAGTCATATGTACTTTAACTAGATATGCATAATAGGTTGATTAATTGTACATAAATAATGTCTTATAATTCTGTATAAGTGAAATGAAGTCAAGTGCCAAAATAGCTACCGACGGATGATTAACAAAGCCTTCGACGGATGATCAAATGACTATCAACGGATGTTTAACATAGCAGTCGACGGATGATCAATTAAGTCATCGACGGATGATCTAAAAGTCCACGGATGATCATATCAAGAATTCAAACATCAGTTGAACAGTGAAAGCTGACACACAGCCGTCGAGTTGGATACAAACACATTATGGAAGCCCTTTAACTGGGTAATAGAGGACGAAAAGAAGCAAAGATTAAGACTGCTAGATTTTATATTTGTTCAGTCTTTTTTACTTTATAATCTTGGTATTATATAAACCAAGAAAGTAGCAAATAGAAAAAGAACTGAGATAACTGAGAGAAACTCAAAAACAGAGAAATCTTTGTAAGCTTAATCTTTAGCATTTCCTGTATTCTCAGCAGTTCTATTTTGTAAGCAGCTGTGAGCATTTCTGCACACAGAGTCCTCTCAATATATTATATATATCTCTAGTGGAATTGTTTAAATCCACCAGAAAGTTTTTAAAGACTCTTGTTTTTAATTACTTGTGTTTTGACTCATTGAAGTTTATATTCCGCATTGTGCTAATCAAAACAAATATATCAATAATCGAGTTGAACATTTTTATTTCAAGAAAAAGGTTCAAGAATTCTATTCAACCCCCCTTCTGTAATTCTTGCTACATTGTTAAGGGACTAACAATTGGTATCAGAGCAAGCTCTTAATCTAGAAAGAGTTTAAAGATCAAAACAATTCAGCAAGATGAACAAGAAAGATGTTGGAGTCAAGATTCCATTTCTTGATAAAGATAATTACCATCATTGGAAGGTAAAGATGCATCTTCATATGCTTTCTCAAGATGAGGCCTATGTGGACTGCATAGAAAGAGGCCCTCATGTTCCAATGAGAGCTGCAACAGAAAATGAGCCATATGTTCCAAAGCCAAGGCATGAATGGTTAGATCCTGACATTGAACAAGTTAGGAAAGATAAAAAGGCCATGAACATTCTGTTCAATGATGTTGATGCAAACATGTTTGATAACATCATCAACTGCAAGACTGTCAAGGAAGTTTAGGACACAATACGGATAATCTGTGATGGTACTGAGCAAGTAAGAGAAAATAAAATGCAGCTCCTGATTCAGCAATATGAGCACTTTCACAATGAAAAAAGTGAGTCACTCACTGACATTTTTAGTAGATTCCAAAAACTACTAAATGCTCTTAAGTTGCATGGAAGAGTCTATCAGACTAAAGACTCCAATCTGAAATTTCTCAGATCTCTTCCAAAGGAATGGAAACCAATGACAGTCTCATTGAGAAACTCACAAGATTATACGGAGTTTACTTTAGAGAGACTGTATGGCATTCTGAAAACCTATGAGCTTGAGATAGAGCAGGATGAAAGAATGGAGAGAGGAAAGAAAAAAAGAGGATCCATTGCAGTAGTTGCTGATCTGGAAAAGGAGAAAGAAGTGAAGATGGAAGTTGTGGAATCAACTTCAAAGGTCTGTGAAAGCAAGGGTAAGGGGCTAGCTGCAGAAAGTGAAGAATCATTGAGCCAAGATGACATGGAGGACATTGATGAGCACCTAGCATTCCTTTCAAGAAGATTTGCCAAGCTCAAGTTCAAAAAGAACTTTGGAGCAGCCAAGCCAAATAGAAACATGGTGGATAAGTCAAAATTCAAATGTTTCAAATGTGGCTTGGCAGGGCATTTTGCAAATGAGTGTAGAAAGTCAGATTCCAGTAAGAAATGATTTGAGTCTGTAGATTACAAGCAAAAATACTTTGATCTACTCAAACAAAAGGAAAGGGCTTTTATTACACAAGAGAATGACTGGGCAGCAGATGGTTTGGATGAAGATGAAGATGTCAGCTATGTCAATCTAGCCCTTATGGCCAAGTCTGATGAAACAAAGACAATTTCCTCAAGCAATCAGGTAATCACTACAAACCTTGCACATTTATCTAAAGCTGAGTGTAATGATGCAATAAATGACATGTCTACATAATTGTATTATTTGCGTGTTACACTTAAGTCTCTCACTAAAGAAAATGCTAAAATAAAAAAAAACAACTTGTTTTTAAGTGAGAGGAATAATGTGCTTGGGTCACAATTTGTTGAGTTTGAGAAACTGAAAATTGAGTGTAAGATTGCCAAGGAGGAATTAACAGAGTCCTTGAAAAAGGAAGAAATTTTGAAGAAGCAGCTCGAGCGTGAACAAGAGGTGATTAAAGCATGAAAAACATCTAGGGATGTTCATGCTCAAATCACCAAGGTTCAAGGAATTGAGTCTTTTTGTGATGAATCCTGGAAAAAGAATAAGGAGAAACTAGAACCTATTTTGGTAGATGGGTTGCCGACAGATGTAGACTCGACGGATGATGAGGACTATCCATCGGATAACAAAAAGTGTTATCCGTCGAATGATAAAAATCCTCATCCGTCGGCTGTAAGCAAACCCATTAGCAAAGCCAAATTAATCAAGCTAAATGAAAAGTATGGGTCTGTTTCCAAGAACTTTGTTTCAGGAGAGTCAAGTCAAGCTAAGAAAGGGAAAAAGGCTAATGTTGGTCACATGACTGTCAAACAGTTAAGTGACAGACTTGAGAAAATAGAGGTAAAAACAGAGACTAAAAGGAAAAACAATAGGAATGGTAAAGTAGGGATTAACAAACACAATAACTACACACCTGATAAATATGCTTCTAGAAAAATCTGTGTCAAGTGTGGTAGTGTAAATCATTTGTCTGTTAATTGCAAATCTGCCATGCCTACTCCCATGTCTGTTCAGCCTCAATTTCCTAACACGAATGCCATGCCTCCCATGCCTGTTAATGCTATGCCTACACAGAACATGAATGCACAGTTTGCTAATATGCCATTTATACCTAATCCATATTATGCTGCATACAATATGCCTCAAATGCCATTTAGCATGCCTTACTGGAATAACATGTTTGCACCAAGCATGCCATTTCCTGTTAGCCATAACATGCATGATAATTCTGTTGCATTTAGTGGTTTCAAAGGTACAACCCAATTGACTAAGGAAGAATCTAAAATTCCTAAGTCAAATGAGAGGCCTAAGAAACAGAAGAAGAAAGCTAACAAGGCAGGACCCAAGGAAACTTGGGTACCAAAATCAACTTGATTTGATTTTGATGTGTGCAGGGAAACAGGAAGAATCTTTTGTACTTGGATAGTGGCTGTTCAAGACACATGACTGGTGATTCTACCCTGCTCATAGAGTTTAAAGAGAGAGATGGCCCAAGTATCACTTTTGGAGATGACAACAAAGGTTATACTGTGGGATATGGCTTGATTTCAAAGGAAAATGTCATCATTGAAGAGGTTGCCTTAGTGGATGGTCTCAAACACAATCTGTTGAGTATCATCCAGCTTTGTGACAAAGGCAACTCAGTAACCTTCAACAAAAAAGCCTGTGTTGTGACTAACAATCAAAATAACAAAGTGGTTCTCACTGGTGTGAGAAGAGGAAATGTGTATCTAGCTGACTTCAACTCAACTAAAGCAGAATCTGTAACTTGTCTTCTCAGTAAAGCAAGTCAAGATGAAAGTTGGCTATGGCACAAGAAGCTATCCCATTTAAACTTCAAGACCATGAATGAGCTGGTAAAAAAAGAGCTAGTTAGAGGCATTTCTCTAGTGAAGTTTACAAAGGATGGACTGTGTGATGCCTGCCAAAAAGGGAAGCAGATCAAAGCATCATTCAGGAAGAAACTTGATTCAGCAATTGAAGAGCCTCTGCAACTCCTTCACATGGATCTGTTTGGACTAGTCAATGTATTATCTATTTAAAAGAAAAGATTTTGCCTAGTAATTGTAGATGATTTCTCAAAGTTCTCTTGGACATATTTCCTAAATTCTAAAGATGAGGCTAGTGAAATCATCATCAATCACATAAGGCAAGTTAACAATCATCCTGATTTCAAAGTTAGAAGAATCAGGAGTGACAATGGAACTGAGTTCAAGAACTATGTCATGAGAGCATTTTGTGAGGAAAATGGGATCTTGCATGAGTTTTCAGCAGCAAGGACTCCACAACAGAATGGAGTAGTGGAAAGAAAGAATAGATCTCTTATTGAAGCTGCAAGGACAATGCTTGAAGAATCAAAATTACCAACATATTTCTGGGCTGAAGCTGTAAACACTGCATGCTACACTCAGAACATCTCTCTGATTAATCAAGCAAGATGCATGACACCTTATCAATTGTTCAAGAACAAGAAGCCAACTCTAAACTTTCTTCATGTCTTTGGCTGTAAATGCTATATTCTGAGAAATTAAACTGATCAAAATGGGAAGTTTGATGCTAAAGCAGATGAAGGAATTTTTGTTGGATATGTTGTTGGTAAAGCATATAGAGTCTACAATCTAAGAACCAACATTGTTGTTGAATCTATACATGTTGTGTTTGATGATAAAAAGATTGAAGGACTAAAAGATGGAGATTACCATGAGAGCCTCAAATTCGACAATGTTGAGATGGTCAGTGATGAAAGTGATGATGAAAGTGATCAAGAAACAGTGTCTAAGGATAATGCAGACAAATCTACCAACAATGAAGCACATAACTCAACATCCGTCGAGTTACATAATGCTTCATCCGTCGGAAGGCAATCTGTGTTATCCGTCGGAAGACAACCTGCCTCATCCGTCGGTACTCAAAATTCACCATTCGTCGGGTTATCTAAAGGAGCAGGAAATCAAGGAAGGTCACCTATAGAAAGTACCCCTTTCTCAAATCAAAGATCCACAAACTCAGGGGGAGTTTCTAGCAATCCAAACACAATCACACATCAAGACAACATTGAGGTCTCTTCATCTAGAGCTAATCTACCTCAACCAAGGAAATGGACAAAAGATCACCCCTTTGAACTAATTATTGGTGATGTTTCTTCTAGAGTTCAAACCAGGAGAGTAACTCAAGAAGAATGTCTATACAACAGCTTTCTGTCAAAGGAAGAACCAAAGAAGGTAGAAGAAGCTTTGTTAGATCCTGATTGGATTTTAGTTATGCAGGAGGAGCTAAACCAATTTGAAAGGAATAAAGTATGGAAGCTGGTACCCAAGCCTAAAGGAAAGAATCCAATAGACACCAAATGGGTATTCAGAAACAAGATGGATGAAAATGGCATAGTAGTAAGGAACAAAGCCAGATTGGTTGTTAAAGGCTATTGCCATCAAGAAGGAATATATTTTGATAAAACATTTGCTCCTGTTGCAAGACTTGAAGCCATCAAAATCTTCTTAGCCTATGCAGCCCATGCCAATTTCAAGGTCTATCAAATGGATGTCAAAAGTGCCTTTCTGAATGGAGATTTAGAGGAAGAAGTGTATGTTAGTCAACCTCCTGGCTTTGAAGATCCAAATTTTCCAAAGTATGTCTATTATCTACTGAAAGCACTTTATGGACTGAAGCAAGCACCTAGATCCTGGTATGACACTTTATCAAAGTTCCTTTTGGAAAATCACTTCACAAGAGGTACTGTAGATAAAACTTTATTTTTCAGAAATGTTAATGGCTCTAGCATACTTGTTCAAATTTATGTAGATGATATTATCTTTGGATCTACAGATGAGAAACTTTGTAAAAAGTTTGCCAAACTGATGCAAAGTAAGTATGAAATGAGTATGATGGGATAACTAACTTACTTTCTTGGTTTACAAGTTAAGCAAGTTAGTGATGGAATATTCATTAGTCAAACTAAATATATTTTTGATCTTTTAAAGAAGTTTGATCTAATGGATTGCACATCTGCAAAAACTCCCATGGCCACTGCAACTAAGCTTGAACTAAACACTACTGAAAGGTCTGTGGATATTTCAAGCTATAGAGGCATGGTTGGCTCACTTCTGTACTTAACAGCTAGTATGCCAGATATAATGTTTGCTACATATTTATGTGCTAGATTTCAGGCTGATCCTAGAGAGTCTCACTTAATAGCTATTAAGAGAATTTTCAGATATCTCAAGGGAACACCAAAACTTGGCATTTGGTATCCTAGAGATTCTGGTTTTGATCTAACTGGTTATTCAGATGTAGACTATGCAGGTTGCAGAATTGACAGAAAAAGCACAACAGGAACTTGTCAATTTCTAGGAAACAAGCTTGTGTCCTGGTTCAGTAAAAAGCAAAATTCACTTTCTACTTCTACAGCTGAAGCTAAATATATTGCTGCTGGCAGTTGCTGTGCACAGATTTTATGGATGAAAAATCAATTGCTAGACTATGGTCTGCAATTGAGAGGATTCCTATTTTCTGTGATAACACAAGTGCAATTGCCATCACTGAAAATCCAGTGCAACATTCAAGGACAAAGCACATAGACATCAAGTACCATTTCATAAGGGAACATGTAATGAATGGTACTGTAGAGTTACATTTTGTTCCAAGTGAGAAGCAACTTTCAGACATATTTACCAAGCCACTGGATGAATCCACCTTTTCTAGGTTGGTAAGTGAGTTAGGTATACTTAATTACTCTTGAATCTATCTGAGTTATTTTGCAAGTTGAAAAGTAGCCAGAAATTTAACTGATTTTTAGTCATGAATGAAATTTTGACCAAGTCAAAATTTACATCTCGACGGATGACCATTATCCATCGAGTTCTGTCATCCATCGATATACAATGTGCAAATAAAAATCAATTATTTTTCTGGAATCTTTTAAAACTCGACGGATAACAGTTTATCATCATCCGTCGAAGTGTCTAAATCTTAACCGTTAATTCCCTGAACATTATCCATCGAGTATACTTACAGTTTGTAAGCATTACACGACGGATAATGAGTGGAATTTTTACAGTTTATTCTTAAAACGACTAATTTAGGCAATTTCTATTGGGTAATTTACTTCTCTTTAATATTTTTATCCGTTGTTTTTGAGCAAAGTATAAAAGCTTATTTCATTCTAATCATTTTCTTTTATCACTCTCAAATTCAACTGTGTTTATTTCATTCTCTCTCAAGCAAAAATCCTCTTTCTCTTCAAGCTTTCCTTCTCTAACAATGGCACCTGTAGTAAAGATTATGTCTCAGACTGGGTTCATTTATGAGAAGAACAACTTCACTGCTTTGGTCAACAAGGGCATTCAGCAATCAGAAGACTATCACAAGATGATGGACTTCGTGAAGAACTGCAAGTTAAGTTTTGCCATGCTTGAATCACCCACAATCTTTTGTGAAGTTGTAGAAGAGATGTGGACCTCTGCAATTTACAACTCTACTGACAAAATCATCACTCTGACCATCAAAGGTAATGAATTCTGTATCAATAGTGATGTGATAAAAGCAAGTTTCAAGATTCCTGATGATAATGTAACTTCACCACACACTGACACTGATTTGATCAATATGCTTAATTCCATGCATTATGCACTTCCTACTAATAAGTTAAGTGATATTAGGAGATTAGGTCTTAGGAAGGAATGGAGTTTTATGTGTGATGTTGTAACTAAAGTTTTCTCTGGAAAAATCAGTAATTTTGATTCTGTGAACATTTCCATGTTTAACATGCTATACATGCTAGTTACAGACAAATTTTACAATTTCAGTGACCTTGTCATATATGAGTTAGGTTTTAAACTAGGTGAGTTAGCCAAAAGGGGAAAGAACATATATTATGCTAGATATTTTATGCTATTGGCTAACCATCTTTGTCAAGAAATTGCACTTGAGAACCCAAACAACAAATTAGCTTGTTGGGTTCAAGAGAGAAGAATCATTGCATATTTGAACAGAGCCAACCACCATAGGGATGTGCCAATGTTCTATTTCCCTGTAATGTTGACACCTCAGGTAAGTGAGGTAAGTTCATCCATACCCTCAACTATTCCAATCTCCTCTATTTCTTTGACTTCAGGCATAGCTATGGCAACTTTGACAATGACCAAACAGTTGCGTACCAAAGCTGCCAAATTAACTGTAATTTCCAAATCCAAATCAAAGAAAACCCCCTCTGGTATCTCTCAAAAGGTACCAGTTGAAATATCTACCAAAGCCAAGGAGGGGAGTGTGAAGGAGGGTCAGATAGGTTAGGGAAGGGGTGAACATCAAAGAAACCCCAAGGATAATGTTGGAGAGTTGAGTGAATCCCAGCCTAGCCACACTGCAGTTTCCCAACAAACTGCAGTGCTTAAAAAGGACAAAAGCTCACTTCTAGCTGCATCCTCCCAAAAGGATGTGGCTATTGAACAAAGCTCTCATCCAAGAGCACAGGCCAAAAGGATTAGGGACACAAGCTCACCCCAAACTTACACTAGAAAGAAAAAATCCAAAACAACTGGGGGTGCACAGGGTATAAACACACAGTGCAAACTGGTGCTAAAGACACAGTCCCTGCACCTTCTCAAATTCAGATTGATGTGGCTCCAATAAATGTGGAGTCACAGCCAAAATCTCTTATAATAGAAGCCACTGAAACACCATACTCACCAACTAACTCACTGGAAGTGGATATGATAAACACTTCAATTCCTGATTCCCCTTCTTTAACTCTGTTGGGGAAGCCAAAATCTAGTGCAAGTGAGCATCATCTTTTAGATGATTTGTTGGCTCACTTGCCAATTCTTTCAGATACTATTGTGACATCTGTGCCTCAAATAACTTCAATCAACACAGAGTCAACAATAGTTTCTCTTCCCACCTCATTCATTTCTACTCTCTCGATGGATATTGCTCATCCGTCGAGTAGTGATTGTATCCCGACGGATAAGCTTAACAGCAGTTATCCGTCGGATAGCTTTACCACTCACCCGACGGATATCACTCATCCGTCGAGTGTCTCTGCACAACTTCAAACTTCAATTATTTCTAGTGCAGAAGATTTAGTAGTAATACAATCACTCTTAGGACTGAGAGAGGAGAGTGGTTTGAGTGAGAGGCTGGGTTGCTCCCAGGCAAAAGGAGAGGAAAAGAGTGAATCTCAGCAATCCATTTCTTCAGGATTGGCAAAAGTGAGTGAGAGGAGTCCCACCTTAGTAGGTGAAGGTGAGGGTGTGAGGGTGGGGAGCCAGGGTGAGACCCTGATGCAACAAAAGAGAGAATATGAGAGAAAGGCAGGTACAGGAGAAATAAGGGTGGATCCAGCCATTGCTAGTGAGTCAATGATTCTGGATGATGCTGAAAAGGGAAGACAATTTCAGCAACATTACAAAGCTGAAATTGATAACATTTCCTTGGATGCTGACACTTTTACTCATCCTGTGTCAGCCTATCAATTGTTGGCTGCTTAGGGCCATGTGGAGGCAGAGCAGACTTTTTATTTGGTGCACACCACAGAATCTCTTCAAAGAGATAAAGCTGCTGTTAACAGGATGCCTTCTCAAGCTGCAGAGCCATCTGAAGAATTTGGAGTAAATTCTAATGATGATGACTCTGGTTCTTTGGATGGAAGCATGAACTTAGGGGGAGCTGAAGGCCCAAGTTTTGCTTTAAGTTTACCTGAATGGGCATGGGCAAAGGAATCTACACCAGGGCAATTTGAGGTGTCTTTGGTCAAACAAGTAATAGATATTCAACAAGCCCTTCAGGAAACTTCAGATGCTGGTACCAAGGCTGTTCTTCAAGCTCACCTAGACTCTCTACATCTAATGAAGATCCGGCACTTAAGACAGAATCTCAGTGTGGATGAATTGAAAAGAGATATAGCTGACTTGAAGACCTATAACTCTGAGAAGCTGGATTCAGTGATGCCATATGGTACCATGCAAGATCTACTACTAAGATTGAGGAGAGAATCAGACTCTGAAAAGAAGCTAGCCAAGCTGGAAAACAAAGTTCAAGTTATTGAAGATTCAGTAGCTATTCTTCTTCAAAATTAACAGACTCAGACAAATCTTCTCATGCAACTGGCTAAAGCACAAGGCCTAACTCCTCAACTTGATGATAACAAAAAGGGGGAGAGAGAATCAAGTAAGGGGGAGAAAGGACCAATAGAGGGGGAGAAACTTCAAGTACAAATCAGCAAAGTAATTGTACCTTCAATTACTATCTCCAAGCCACCAGTTGTAGATGGTATAGATCTAATTAAAGCAGCAGCGGCAAATTTGAAAGTTGCTGAAAAAGGAAAGTTGAGTTTGATCAACTTGGATAAGATTGATGAGGAGATACAGAAAAAGTTTGAACTAGTCAAGGAGCCAGTTAAGTCAGCCATCCATCACTCTCATGTCAAGCCAATCAGTGTGAATGAGATGAGCATGAACTATCTGGAGAAAGGACAATCTTCCTGTATCAAATCACAAAAGGCTGAAATAATTCTCAAACCAAGGGCAAATTATCCAAAGTCATCTTTGAAGAATCCCTTGAACACTGTGTATGAGACACCCAAGCCTGATGAAAAGAAGCTTCTGTCAAGATCCATTGTCTTCTATAAAGATCCAGCTGATTCAGCCTCAAAAAGGAGAATTGCTAAGATTTTCAGAAATGGAAAGAAAATTTTTGTGGTAGCTGGACATCCACAATTTGCTCAAGTAAAGAAAGAAGAGAAAGCAAGATTAAAGAAGAAAAAGAGACAAGCTGCTCTAGATGCAAAGAAATCTAAACAAAAGAAAGAGCAGATTGTCATCTTGGCCAAACTACAGGCTGTAAACTCTTCTCAACAAATTCCCTCTCAACCATCTGAAGCTGTTGAATCAAAGAAGAAGATTGAAGAACAGAAGAAATCCCCAAGAAAGATAGAATTGGCTAGAAGAACAAAAAGGAAACTGGATGTTGTTGACAAGGAATTGGAAGATCAATTTTCTAAGGAATCCACTCAAGCTAAAACTCAAGCATCAAAGCCCTCTGTGGTATTTGAAGATATAAGGTTGGTGGACCCCTACAGGAACATACATGGAGAGCCTATTGTGCCAAAGGATGAGCCAATATAGTGGGATAAATTACCAATTCCTGACTTCAACTTGCCAATCCTTACCAAGCCAAAAAGGACAAAATCAAGGGCAGTCAAGAAAGTGAAGCTGTCACCTCTCAAATCCAAGTTAGTAGTTAAAGCTCAACCCAAGGTCAACAGGGGAGACTACTTGTACTTGTGTGACATCAAAGAATTCACAGATCTAAACCTTTATCTGGAGGAACTGGATGAAGTAAGGGCAATTGATGCATACAGAAACCTACCTGAAAGGTTGGTGTTCAAGTACAAAGGAGGAAGGGAGATTCAGTGGCCTCTTCACAGGATACTTCAAGAAAGCCAAGCTGTGTTGATCAAAGTCTATTCATCCTTCAAGAAAAACTTTGGGTTCAATGTAACTGTAAGAAGACTAGTATTGAAGAAGATTGAAGAGCTGAGGAGTGTTAGAGCTAAAGATGCACTCCCAAAGACTATAATCATCCCATACACAGGGAGAAGAGTGCATCTAAGGCCCTACTGGCTGATGGAATTATGGATGACAAGGGTGTGAGAAGATTCTTCAGACTAGAAGACCAATTGAGTATCTCTAGCAATGAGACTCTCTTGGAGATGCAAGAAATGCTAGATCTCTCAGAATATGATGAAATAGAATTCCACAGGCAGCTCCAGAATCAAATTGAAGAAAACAACAGAAAGCTTGGAAGAAGATCCAGACCTTCAAGAAACTAGAAAAACCTGCTCAGGCCAGAGGAGCATCTTGAACTGACTGTGAGCCAAACCTTGTACATTTTGTTTAATTGAAGCACTTTCAGTTTTATCTACTTATCTTTAAAGATATATGTTTAGGATGTTTTGTTATCATCAAGTATATCTTAATTTATGGCTACAATTCCAGTAGACATAAATTGGGGGAGATTATTGTGAATATGTTGTGTACTTGATGATCACTTAAACAAAACATCTAAGTAGATTTTACTTAGTGAAATAATGTAGCACTCGACGGATAAGAATTATAGTCCCGACGGATAACTCATTATAGTCACAACGGATGATTAACTTATTATCCATAGAGTGAGTAGCTTATGTAATAATAAGTTTTTTAGCACAGTGATGTATGCACCTTTGTATAGAATCTGTAGTAGCATATAAGTCATATTGACTTTAAATAGATATGCAGAATAGGTTGATTAATTGTACATAAGTAATGTCTTGTAATTCTGTATAAGTGAAATGAAGTCAAGTACCAAAATAGCTACCGACGGATGATTAACAAAGCCTTCGATGGATGATCAAATGACTATCAACGGATGTTTAACATAGCAGTCGACGGATGATCAATTAAGTCATCGACGGATGATCTGAAAGTCGACGGATGATCATATCAAGAATTCAAACATCAGTTGAACAGTGAAAGCTGACACACAGCCATCGAGTTGGATACAAACACATTGTGGAAGACCTTTAACTGGGTAATAGAGGACTAAAAGCAGCAAAGATTAAGACTGTTAGATTTTATATTTGTTCAGTCTTTTTGACTTTGTAATCTTGGCATTATATAAACCAAGAATGTAGCAAATAGAAAAAGAACTGAGATAACTGAGAGAAACTCAAAAACAGAGAAATCTTTGTAAGCTTAATCTTTAGCATTTCCTGTATTCTCAGCAGTTCTATTTTGTAAGCAGCTGTGAGCATTTCTGCATACAGAGTCCTCTCGATATATTATATATATCTCTGGTGGAATTGTTTAAATCCACCAGAAAGTTTTTAAAGACTCTTTTTTTTAATTACTTGTGTTTTGACTCATTGAAGTTTATATTCCGCATTGTGCTAATCAAAACAAATATATCAATAATCGAGTTGAACATTTTTATTTCAAGAAAAAGGTTCAAGAATTTCATTCAACCCCCCTTCTGTAATTCTTGCTACATTGTTAAGGGACTAACAAGTTACCACCCTACTTTTGGGCTGAAGCTGTGCAGACTGCTTATTTTACTCAGAATGCAACACTTATCAACAAGCATGGAAAGACACCATATGAGATGGTGAAGAAAAAGAAGCCAAATCTGAAGTACTTTCATGTATTTGGATGCAAGTGTTATGTTCTTAAGACTCATCCTGAACAGCTATCCAAATTTCATCTAAAAACTGATGCAGTAATTTTTGTTGGATAACCACTTTCCACCAAAGCCTTCAGAATCTACAATTTAAGAACAAGGATTGTCATGGAATTTATCAATGTCTCTTTTGATGATAAGAAGATTACTGGACTTGAAGATTTCAATGATCATGATCAGCTGAGATTTGAGAATGAAGTTTTAAATTCTGATTCTGTAAATTTTGATAGTCTAAATCCTGATACTGCAAACTCTGATGGGTTAAACTCTGATGTTATTGAAACTGTGGTGACTACGCCAAAGGAAAATACACCTGTGCAAGGGGAGCATATTGAAGATCCAACCACATCTCAAGAAGCATCAAAACCTAGAACATGCTCTTCAAGGTTTGATTCATCAAGTTCTGATGGGCCAAGTTCTGATAATTCTGGAAACTCAAATTCTGAAGGATCCAACTCGGAGAGCATAATTTCAGGGGGACCATCAGAAGATGTTGATGGAGACAGCATGGATTATGGGGGAGCATCCAGTTCTAGAGATCAACTTCCATCTGCAAGGAAGTGGACTAAATCACACACACCTGATCTGATTATTGGAGATCCTGAAGCAGGTGTTACAACTAGAACATCAACATTAAATGAATGTCTCTATCATTCTTTTCTTTCTCAGACTAAACCAAAGAAAGTGGAAAAAGCACTTCAAGATGCTGATTGGGTGTAAGCAATGCAGGAAGAGTTAAATAAATTTGAAAGAAATAAAGTCTGGACCCTAGTGCCAAGACCACAGAACAGATCAGTTGTTGGTACAAAGTGGGTGTTCAGAAATAAAACTGATAGTGATGGCATAATTACAAGGAATAAAGCAAGGTTGGTTACAAAAGGATATTCTCAACATGAGGGAATAGATTAAGATGAAACATTTGCACCAGTTGCTAGATTGGAAGCCATAAGGATATTTTTGGCTTATGCTGCTCATAAAAAGTTTACAGTCTTTCAAATGGATGTAAAAAGTGCTTTTCTTAATGGAGAATTGGAAGAAGAAGTATATGTTGAACAACCTTGAGGTTTTGTAGATTCAAAATTTCCTAATCATGTCTACAGACTTGATAAAGCATTTTATGGTCTTAAGAAAGCTCCAAGAGCATTGTATGAGACATTAGCTCAGTTTCTTCTGGAAAGTGGATTTAACAGAGGGACAATTGAAAAAACTTTATTCTATCTCAACCATGGAAAGGACTTACTTTTGGTGCAGATATATGTTGATGATATCATTTTTGGTTCTACAAATGACAGACTTTGTAAAAGGTTTGCCAAGCTAATGCAGTCAAGATATCAAATGAGTATGATGGGAGAACTTAGCTATTTTCTGGGCCTTCAAGTCAAGCAGAATGAAGAAGGAACTTTTATTTGTCAATCTAAGTACACCAGAAATTTGTTGAAGAAATTTGGAATGCAAGACTGTTCTAGTGCATCTACTCCTATGGCCACTACAACAAAATTGGATAAGGATACTGGTACATCAGTAGATATTACTGATTACAGAGGTATGATTGGCTCATTACTCTATCTAACTGGAAGTAGACCTGATATCATGTATGCTACCTGTCTTTGTGCAAGATTTCAAGCAGATCCAAGAGAACCTCACTTAACAGCTGTGAAAAGAATTTTCAAGTACCTTAAGGGTACAACTGATCTAGGATTGTGGTATCCTAGGGAATCAGACTTTAAGCTAATAGGTTACTCAGATGCAGATTTTGCAGGGTGCAAAATTGACAGGAAAAGCACAAGTGGAAGCTGCCAATTTCTTGGAGGCAGATTGGTTTCTTGGTTTAGCAAGAAACAAAAGTCAATTTCCACATCAGCTGCAGAGGTAAAGTACATTGCTGCAGGAAGCTGTTGTGCATAGATTCTTTGGACGAAGAATCAGTTACTGGATTATGGGTTAGAATTTTCTAAAATCCCTATTTACTGTGATAATCAAAGTGTTATTGCTATGACGGGTAATCCAGTTCAACACTCAATGACAAAGCACATCAGCATTAGGTACCACTTCATAAGGGAACATGTGATGAAAGGTACAGTGGAATTGCATTTTGTTCCAACAGATCAACAACTAGCGGATATCTTCACAAAACCACTATGTGAAGCTACTTTTACAAGATTGGTAAATGAACTTGGAATGGTTTCAGGTTCATTCTCTAAATCTGTTTAGTTTATGTTCTGCTACATCAGACTTTATGATCAGTATTTACAGATATTACTGTCTTTATGTAATCTGTGCTTCAATTGAAATTTACTTAAGTGATGATTGTTGTCTGATGTGAATTTCTAAACTCTGATAATGATATGAATATTTCTGTGACTATTCAATCCAATGAAGATAAATGTGCTAGATGCTGACCTAGTAGTCTCTAATATACTACTGATCCCATATTTGAAGTAATTGTTTATATGGAAATCTTTTAACACGAGCAAATTCTGAAATTGAGCTTGATTAGGTTCACTTTGTGTATCTTATTACTAAGTCACAAAATAGAATAGTGCTTCTTATCTATTAAGTTCTGATGTTGGTAAATCTGATGGATGTACTAAGTGCTGATAAGCCTCACTTATCAAAAGAAAAAGTAAAGAAAAAAAATAAATATCAGGTACTCCTTTGAGATCTAGAGAAAAATGTATGTGGAAGGGAAGACCCAAGTGTATTGCTGGTATTAAGTAATATGCATTAGAAAAGCATAATAAAATTTTCTTGGTGACTTTTCACATTCTCTGATTACTGGAGAAATACTCTGATAATAGCATAAATTCTGATAAACAGTCGTGACTCACTTACACTGAGAATCCACTGTAAAAAGGAATTTCAAAAGAAGCATAAAATGAGCACAAAACAGTTGAGGTGGACTCATGCATGAACTCATTCTATAGTAGACTTCAGACTAATGACAGATTTTAAGCAAAATTCTTAGTTATGCCTTATTTCTAAGATATACTGAAGTGAATCAGACTTTACTCTTTGTATGATATTTAGCTTAAAGCACACAATTACACTCCATATGAATGATGAAAATTCTCGTGGTGATCAATGTTGTTTTAGATGAACAGTTTAAGTGTCAGTTGAATAAATTCTGAGGACAAGTTCTGATGGAAGTTCTGATGATTAAGTTCTGAGGAAACCATATCAGTATTTGTGTGAATAATTACAGAAATAAACATTCACTTTTTGAGTTAAGGAGCCATATTCTGATGACCTTTAAATTCTGATAATAATCAAGTTCTGATGCTTACGTGGCAATATTTATTTCCTTGATTTATTTTAGGTCAATACTTGAACGGTTATATTTTATCAGAATATTGCTTTAAGTGAGATAAAGAAAGTAATAATCATTTGTTTAGTGGGAACAGTTTTAAAAAAAACTGCATGTACATAGTAATCATTACTTATTTCCCGTGCCCATTAACTTTTGTTTTAACTGTTGCATGGCTGACAGGTGTAACGTCTGTTCCACTTCTCAATAACTGCTGTCAAGTGGAGTGTATAAGTAAAAGAGATAAAAGATTTTAAAATATTTTATTTACATTTCTAATCTATACTCTCTCTCTTTTTCTTATTCTCTCATATTCACTGACTGTTTTCTATATAGACATTTTATCAAACATCTTTCAGGCACTCTAACTTCTCACTTATTTTCGATGGCACCAAAGGATTTAATCGTTAATGGAGAAAAGTTCGTACCAAACAACTATTCTGCAATCCTTAACAAGGATGATGCACCATCAGATCTGCACTTTGTACAAGATTTCTTAGCTCACAGTGAGATTGGGTACGCTCTGACTCAACCTCAATTTATTTCTGGCAAACAAATGCCGACATTCTGGCAAACTGGGTTATACGATGATGGTGGTGCTGCTGGTTCTCCAAGCATAATTTTCACATCAGAAGATGTCGAGTACGTGGTTACTAAATTGACTGTTCGTAAAGCTCTTCTTTTACCTGAAGACTGTACATTCTCAATAGTGGAGGAGCCTATTTTACAGCAGCTTATGGCCAGTCTGGGCTATGAGCAAAGCTTGGGAAAGCTAGTCAACTGAAAAGATCATATATCAGAAAGGAATGGAGTTATTTCTTTGACTGCATCACCAAGGCATTCGCAAATAAATGCTCCAACTTTGATGTTATTCCCTGTCTGAGTCAACAAATCGGGTATGGTCTTATCAATCAAACTCATTTTGATTATGCAAGTGTTGTGCTAGGTTTTATAGGGGATAGGATCACAGAAGATAGGAATGTAGTATATTTTGCTAGATTGTGTCAGCTTATATATAGTTTCTGTTGTGCTGATGAACCCCAACTAGCCAGTGATTCAATTTCACCCTTTAAGCTTGCAAAAAGGGCCTTTAATGAACTGTTAAATACTGATAACAAGAAAAATATGTTGAGACCTTTACATATCCCTCAATCAGTAAAACAAGTATTGGTAAATGCTGATCCAGAAACCTATACACCTTTATATCCTGATGTCCAACCAATCAACAAACAACAGCCATCAGAATCCAACACTAATCAACCACAACAACCTCAGTCATCAGCACCTACTCCTGTGAAGCCTTCTTCTTCTAGAGCAAAGAGGACAAAGATTGTACCTCAGAAATAACAAAAGATAAGGAAGATGATTCTGAGAGATGGATCTGATGATGAGGCACATGTTTAACCATTAGAACCTGTTGCTGAAGCAGCTGAGGAAGTGTCTCCTTGGAAAACAAAGGAAACTGGGAGTTCTAGGCCCCTCAAAAGGCTTAGAAAGATACATTCTGATGACAAAGCTCCCAAAGTCTCTCCACCCTTGAAGAGATTGAAGAAACAAAGAGCTAACAGGGACATAGCTGAGTCTCAGATTTAGAGGATGTGGAAGCAGCAGCTAAGGAAGGGGTCAGGAATCTCTGATCCCAAAGGAGCCAATTATGATTGAATCCCTTCCATCTACACAACTAGAATGTGCTGAAGCCACTGAATCTACACCTCCACTGTCTCCAATTCAAGCTGAAGAAACTGCTCAAGAAAGAGTGTCTACACCTTCTATATCTCCACGTAATGATCCATTACATACAGATGCACCAGGTACAAGGGCTGAAATACATATTCACAACTTGAATGTACCTGAGGTTCTGTACTTGGAAGCTCCAACCATTCTTCAACATACTCCGCCACCAACACCAATTTTAGATGCTGATTTCAATGCAGATATTCCAATAATACCTCTTCTGAATCTAGATGATGAAGATCAGATATTAGGAGAGCATCAGAATTTGGATGTTGATCAGAACTTAGAGGATGATTTTGAAACCTCTATAGCCTCACACACTATCATTTTATCAAAGGAAGTTGATTCAGCAGGCTCTGTAAGTTCTGATGCTGCAAATGCTGACAATACTGGTAAAGCTGCTACAAATATATATGCTGATGCAGCTGGTCCTTCAGGACATACACCTCAACAAGTTCTAGGAAAAACTGATCTAATCAAGAACTTTGTTAGAGAGGATGCACCAGTACCTTGGAGTGAAACTCCAAGAGGAAAAGAATGGATCAAGGAGTGGAACAATGTTGCTTTTGTTCCTACTGCAAATATTCTTGCTGAGCACCTGGCTAAAGCTGATGAGATGCTAATGAATGATGACTTCAAAGCACAGCTCAGAGTTATTGCATTGAGATTAAGGAACCTTGAAGGTCAACACTCAATAACTCAAGCCAAGGTGAACAAAATTCAAGAAACACTGATTCAGCAAGACATGAATGTTAAACTGGATAAGAACAGGTTTTTCAAGCCTACCTTTAACAGAGTTGAGGCTATTGAGAAAGCTCAGGAGAAACAGCAAGCTCAGATTGCTGAAGTACCAAAGAATCAAGCTTCTCAACAAATTCAACTAAATCAAATCCAATCTTCAGTGGAACTACTTCTCTCTCTCCTACTACCTGATGATGCCAAAAAGGGGGAGAAGGTGGTTAAGTCCAAATGCTCTACTGATTTAGCACTGAAGAAAAAGGATGATGGAAATGATGACCAGGGAAACTCTGAAAAGGGTAGAGGTCATGGTCAAGGCAAAGGCTCTTCATCTAGGAAAAAAGGAACTTCTACACAGAGATCAAGCTCTGATGCAGGTAGAAGAATAAGTTCTGATAAACAAGTTCTGACTAAGCCTGATGTTTTGATACAGGGTGAAAGTCAAGAATCACAGAAGTTTATGCAGACACTGAAGCTTAAGGGGAAGGAAACAACAGTCTACTATCAAAACCCCAAGATACAGAAGCTGGATGAAGAAATTTCAAAAAGACTATTTCTCAAAGACAATCAGGAATGGACTTTGAAAGTCTGAAGAAAGAAGAAGCCAGACTTAAAGCAGAAAATGACAAATTCAAGTCTAAAGCTTCTATTACTGCAAAGAAACCTCCAAAGCCTAAGGGCATTGTGATTAAAGAGAAAACAAACTCTGAGGCAACCAAATTTGAATTCAAATCCAAATCACAAATAGAGGTAGATCCAAGGTTCAAGGGCAAAGCTAAAGTTGATGATTCTGTAAAAATCTATCTTCCAGCCATGGATGAACAAGTAAATTCTGATGAAGATACTAGTTTGATTTTGAAGAAGAAGAAGAATATTCAAACAACCTCTGACAGAGCTCATGTTGTTCAAGATCAGGACTTAGTAACTTCTGATACTCAAAGGAAGCAAGCAACCTCTGACAGAGCTCAAGTTGTCTTGATATCAGAAGATAAAGAAAAGGAAACCTCTGACATTGCTCATGTTAAACCTTCAAAAATTCTACTACCTGGGTTTACTAAAGCTCAACAGTCTACTGAACCTTTGAAGACTACATCAAGTGGTTTTGAAGCAAGAGTTATTCGAGGGAAGGAAGCTAGACACAAATCGGGATTGGGTAGTTCTGAAGCAAAGAGAGTAAATAATACTAACTCTGATCCAACCTCTTTGAGTGAACCAGGAGTGGGAACAACTCCTGAAAGATTGAATCAACTGGAGTATGTATAAATGGTCTACCACTCTGTACTAAAAGAAGATATCATGTTATATTTTATGACAGATATGAGGGTATTCCATATAAGAAAGGATGCTATTCGTTTGAAGTACTTTGAAGAATTGCAACATGTGTTATTTCTACTTCAAGTGAAGAACAGATCAACAGATGGTGCTGCCAAATACATAAGGTCTAATATTGAAAGAAAGAAGAAATTATACTCTGTAAAGTTTGACAGGCCAAACTATCCTAAGTACATAGCTCACAATGGTGATATAGTTGAGATGAAGCCTAATACCACCAAAATCACTACATTTCTTGGTATTAAGGGTCTTGAATTCAATCTAGAGTTTGATAAAGCCTATGTCATCAGACTGGATCAGGAGATAAGAAAGTGTAAAATCAATGATCTCAGATCTGGTATTTTTCAAACTGGTGAAGACACTGCAGAGCTTAAGGAAGCAAAAAGGAGGATGCAAAATGAACTTGAATATGCTGAGAGGAGTCTGTTGGAGAATTATCTCAGAACAACTCCTGACATTACTGAGATCACACACTGAAGCCAAGTCAAGAACTACAGCTGATAAATTTTGAAGGATATACAGGCTAAAGTTGATATCAGACTCTAAGGATGGTAAAAGCTTAAAGGACTGTGAGTTGTAGTTATCTAGTCAAATTCTTATATGCATTTGTACTTAATGTTTTTGACATCATTAAATATCTATTGAACTTGTATATTATGCTAATTTACAAGTTGGAGGAGATTGTTAGATATATTTGTGATGTCATGTCTAATAGTGATTTGTGTTTAGTTTTTAGATCTTGACTAACAGGACAAATCAGGACTTAACTGGAAATCAGTACTTATACTGAAGTCAGAACTTAAGATATCAGAACTTAAGTTATCGGAACTTAGGATATCAGAAGATATTTATCAGGAGATAATATCAGGATTTAAGAAGACATTCAGATAAGGAAGGCAGCTGATTGAAAGGAAAGAAGATCAAGGCTAAAACAAGAAGAGATATGCACGGAGAAGAATTCTATGAAGAATAGAAGACTTGGAGGAAAAGATAACGAATTGATATATTTTAGGATACATAATCATATTCGATATTAATTAGAGATTATCTTGTAACTGTGTGGTATATAAACACAGCATAGGGTTTACACTAAAAGTGTTATCTTAATCGAGAATATTATTCATTGTAACCCTAACAGCTCTCGTGATATTTGTTCATCACTGAGAGAGAACGGTTCCATTGTAATACAGTTTTATTAATAAGATTATTCTGTGTTACATACTTGTGTTCTTAATTTGATTTGATTGTACTAGACACTGTATTCAACCCCCTTCTACAGTGTGTGTGACCTAACAATTAATTATTTTCTGAATAATTACAAAACTATTTTATAAAGTCGAGAATCGTCCAACTTCAATCTTTTTACATTTTTACAACCCGAAACTCTTCAGAAAACTCCTTCCTAACCTAATCTGATAATTTCGGACATTTTCGGTGTTTTAACTTTTTCGATCCGGAGTACGGTTTGACGCGTACGCGTCCCAGCGCAAAATTTTCGACACGGTAATCAGTTCGATAGATCAATAAAACCCGTATTCTCCAGAGATGGGATATTATTACATTATTTTTGTATAACGTGTTTTATAAGAAGCTCGGTTGTGATAATTATCCAAAACAGGTAGCCAATCGGATCATTTTTGAAGTTACTTAGCGGCTAAGTAACTTATTTTTTCGATCCAATACGATCCAACGCGTATTAATATTCCATAAATATAAGTATCCTATTTCTTTTCATTTTATTCGTATAATCATAATCAATTAGTAAAAATATAGAATTACAGAGAAAAACCCGTAAAATCTTTGCGTTCTTGAGGATCAAACTTAAAAACGAAAGCATTACCAAACTCGGAATCGAGCGTGCCATATACCGAATCGAAGCTCTTGAAAAGTTCTATCAGACTCTACAATCAATTTTAGTGCAGAAATCAAGGTGTTGTTCCTATTTATTTATTTTATTTCGAACTAATTTATGATTAAATTGGGGCTTTTTAATTTTGAAGTTGTTTATGTATTTTGATGCTTAAATCTTGTAGATAATTTTGTCCTGGTCATTTTGGTATACTATATGATGAATTTGTAGTTCAATAACATATAGAAGAAAATGACGTTTGATTCTCGGATTAATAAATTAGGGTTTATGTGTTTGATTATTCTTAATAGGAAATTAGACGTTTTTGCTATAGGGGTTATTGTGTTAAATTGATTATACCATTGTGTAGATCGCTGAAAAATGAATCTATTAATATATATGTGGTTAACAGAGGGTTCTGGGAAGGTGTTCTCCATAAAACAACGAGAAATGGCAGCGTAAACTTCGGCATTTTTTCCGATTAATCGACGGAGTTTTGAACGATTTGAAATGAATTATTGTGTTTCTGGAAGTCTGGACACCATTCTCTGTGATTTTGGAGTCTTTCTGGGCAGTCTATCAGTTGGCCGGAAAAGCTCTAGTCGCCGTTAATGGCGACTGGCCGGCGGGACGACAGCAAACAGGGAAGACAGCGAAATTGCTGTTTAGCCCCCCTATTTTGCAGAAACTTCTATTTCAGTCCCTGGGCTTTTCAAAAATCCAAAAAATTAGATTCTGTTTTATTTAATTTCAAAAATGATATTATCTATTTCTATTATTTTCAGAAAATAGATTTTAATTATTCTAAATTCCCAAAATTTATTTTTTTAATTCTAAAAAGAATCAGAAACCAAGGTTCGCTGAATATGCAAGGTTGAATGCTCCAAGCAGCCAAATCCTTATGGAAATTGAAAAGGATAAGGACTTCAAATGGCCGAAGCCACTAAGGGGAGACCCCGAGAAAAGAGACCAGAGTCGGTACTACAGGTTTCACAAAGATGTTGGTCATGATACTGACGATTGTAGACAACTTAAGGATGAGATTGAGTATCTGATCCGAAGGGGAAAGTTTGGACGTTTCACCAAGGGTGAGGAGGCCGGAGGCCAAAAGAGAGATAATGATCGAAGAGATGACGATCAAAGGGGTAACGACAAAGATCGCAACCCACATCCCCGAGGTCCAGTAATCAATATGATCTCAGGAGGACCTACAGCAGTTGGTACTACAAGGAATCTTGAAAACCTAATGCAAGAGAAGTGATGAGCATAGTTGGAGAACCATCTAAGCGTTCTAAGTCGGAGATTATAATGACTCGTGTATTTTTGAATTATTTAAATATGTTATTATGGAAAGTATTAATTAAATAAAATATATGTCTTGGTTTTGGCAGCAGTGTGTTGATATATACTATTTGTTTGTGATTTACTGGTGTAAAGGATTGGAATGTGTAGTTAAACATTTAGTTATATTGTTCTGTTTTATTTTTAAAGGTGATTTTAGTACAGTTTTAAAATTCGTAAATATTTGGACTGTCTCTAAAATTGTTTTTATGATTTTGTAATTACAATAATTATTTTTAGAATTTTATAAAATTGAGAAATCAATATTTTATTAATTATTTATCTTTAAATGATTTTCTGATTGCTTTTAATTGTAAAATCCATATTTAATTCAAAAATTCTTCAAAAATTATGAAACTCATATTTATTGAAGTTTGGAATATTCTGAGAATTTTAAAATTATTTTGAAATTTTTTGGGATTAATTTCACCCGCGCATTGATTCGTTAAATTGTTAAGAGTGGGTATAAATTGCATTTCAAAAATTATTTTGATATTGCGAAATTTATGTTTTTATAAATTTCGAGATATTTATGACATTTTAAGATTATTTTCATAATTTTCAAAAATTGTTTCGCGTGCACCTTTGTCCGTTAGTTTCGAATTTCGGGATAAACCGGGTCCCAGAATCTTCGTAATTATCTAATAATATACGTGTTTGAATTACAGGAATTGTACTACTAATTGTACTGTTATGTGTACTGCATTGATTTGTACAGCAGAGATATAAAAAAAAGAAACAAGAAGAAGAAACATGGGGTAAAAATAGAAAACACGGGTGGGGGGCTGTCCTCATCCTCTCATCGGAATACATTTTCCTCTGCTCATATGTCATCTCTGTGTTTCTCCCTCACTTATTCCCTCTGTCTTCTCTTCCCTCCCCGTTTCTTCCTCCCCTTTCTTTGCTCCGATCGTCGCCTGATTCCGTTCCTTTTTCCGGGACGCTGCCGCCTAAAACTCCGGTTGGCCTGGTAGCTTCGGGTTTCTTATTGCCTGATCTTATATGTATGCAGATCATGTGTATATGGGTATATGGATTAAGTGGTTGTGTTTCCTGTACTTGCTGCTATGCTATACTTCTGTTTCCGGCGATTTTGTTTTCGCCGCTGCTCCTGTGCCGCGCATTTACACGCGTGCGCGCGTGTTGGGTGTCTTGTTCATGTGGAAATTTGGTTGTTGTATCGACAGTAAGCTAAAACTTGCTCGGTGAATTTCGGTTTAATCCGATAATGTGTTTTCGATGATGGCTTTTGTGATTTTATGATTTAATAATCAATTGAATTATTCGGGTTTAAAAGAAAATGTATACATAAGAAATGATTGGTGAAATTCCGACCGTAAACCCGTATGGGCACCGTTGGAGTTATGCCGCCGTCGGCAATGAACTCATTGAGTCGACGGATTATTAACAATGATGATTCTTGAGCCAAAAAACAATTTATAATTATTTGGTAATTTTTGAAATAAATAAATAAATGTAAGAGTTAAATATCCGGTTGTAAGGTTGGTTGGATTACGTGATTGGTTTAGATTGAATTGATTGACTGTGAATTGACGTCGATTGATGTTTCGACGGGTAGTCCGATAAACAAAGGAGACGCTGCCCGATTTCCGGGAAATCAACTATGGAAATGCGAGAGCGTATCCGGTAATTATCGGGACGTCGAGTGAATATATATACTTATACTTTATACGAACTTGATTGTATATTGTGGTAAATGTTCTGTCCAAAACTCAGTAACCCTAATTTCATAAAAGGACAAATAAGCATATTTTCTGGAAACGAACACCGAACCGATTTTTGAGGATGTGAACCTTAACTGATGTTTGTATTGCAATAATGTATATGTTATGAGTCGGGTTTTATTAACACATGGGTAGACTGTTAGCGAGGATATGTCAAGCATAATCAAATGTCTAAGTTAGGGTGTTTCGACCTTGTAGGTTCTAGTCGGAATGCCCGAGAATTGGGATTGGACGAAAGATAGTTGGTGGTTAGTCGAGAAGCTCAGTAAGGTTCCGATCAAAGGACTTAAGTGTTGAGGTCAAATCCAGAGTGATCTAGTGGATAGACAATAAAGACTGAGCGACAGAGTCGGCTTAGAGTCGATCAGTAATAGTTGTAAAGCCCTGTAAGGCAAGTACTTCTGAACTTTTCTTCAAGATATACTGCAAATATTTTTGAACTGTTTCATAACGTGTCACTATTATTCAAAATAACTCCTGTTTTAATATTACAAGTGCTTTAAACTATTTAACCTTGAACCCTGACTTTTCTTGATCTTGAGCCATACGCCTTATTCTTTGTAAACCATCCTTTGTTGATTTTCAGATACCAAACGTCCCAAATATGATACTACTCCCCAAATGTATAACTACCAAACACCAAACCCTGGAAGAGAATTGTTTGAAAACACATAAACTTTTATACTCCAATCATTCTTTATAACATCAAAGAACTATACCTTGAAAAATCATTACTGGTCTAATACCTGATCCTTTTTCAAACTGAAAAACGTTTCTTATACATACCCTGATATACCCTCATGATACTCATGAATCGCATTATGCTTTTATACCAATGCTTCATCGCTATTGATTATGATCTTGCTTATTGAATTACATTGTCTATTACACTGAATTGTTTTAAAATTAGATAGTTTTCTTTATGTGGACCAGATTCGTGGTCAGACTAGACTCGTGGTCGAATTAGGCCAATGTGTGCCTTGGATCCAGTTCGTAGAGCAGAGCTGTGTGCTTCGCTCGGGGTTAGTGTGTGACTGATCAGCAGCCTAACCTTAGTTTTTAAAACTTAAAATGAAAATCCAATTCTAATAATTAGTTAAAAAGAAACTTGATTCCTCTGAATCATCTCATTGATCATTTTTTAACCTCAGTTATCGTTATTATGACTTGCTGAGCTAGTTAGCTCACTCTTGCGATTCTTTTTATATTTTACAGTTAAAAAGGATATGGATGATAGTGAAGTTCCTCAGTCCAAAGTACGGTCTAAGGTTCCAGTTTGAGTTGGATCGAGCTAGCAGGAGCTTCATTCGATAGAGAGATAGTAAGATTGTAAGAATAATTTTATTATCAGTTGTAAGTTAAATTAGATGGGATTTAGTACGTTGTAATAAAAGTTAAGGTTGTGGCTTGTTTTCATACTTTAACCTGTTGCGATCCATGGTTATGTGAAGCAGGGTCATTGCAAATAATATTTCTTATACATGTTTATATTTTGTGTATGTGTTGTGGACCCCAAACTTCTGACCCGGGTTTGAAGGGCGCCACAGAGATGACGCTTAAATTTGGTGACCCTGACCTTGAAGGTTTGAAATTTGCTCAGGATGATCCTCTAGTTATCACTCCGATAATTGGATATTGTCATGTTATGAGGGTTCTAGTGGACAATGGAGCTTCCGTAGACATTCTTTTCCATGACACATTCATAATGATGGGCTACAATGATTCTCAGCAAACTCCATCCGACACACCCATCTACAGGTTTAACCATGTGGAATACAAAGTAGAAGGAGCAATAAAACTTCTCGTAACTATCGGGGAAGAGCCCAGGGAGGCCACTTAGATGTTGAACTTTCAGGTTGTCAAGGCAGCCTCTACCTACAATGCTATCATGGGTAGAACAGGGATCCATGCTTTTAAAGCTGTGCCCTCAACCTACCACATGGTACTGAAGTTCCCAACTAGAAATGATGCTGGAGAAGCAAGGGGAGATCAGAAGATGGCCCAAAGTTGCTATGTTGCAGCACCTAGGCCCGATGGAACAGGGGGGCAGGTCCTCCCCATAGAAGACATGGATGTCTGAGAGAATGACGAACTGCGAGGGAAGCCAACCGAGGACTTGGTCCCAATTCCTTTAGACCCCTTGGACCTGGAGAAGGTCATGTACATGGGGGCATCTTTGGACAAGCCCTTGAAGGGCCGAATGATAACTTTCGTCCAGGAAAACAATGATGTATTTGCTTGGACAACAGCTGATATGCCTGGGATTGACCCAAACTTTATAACCCATAGGTTGAACGTTGATCCAACTCGAAAGGCTGTAAAGCAAAAGAAGAGAACTTATGCCCCTGATAGGATGGAAGCCATTAAAAAGGAGGTCGAGAAGCTTTTAGAAGCTGTATTTATTGTGGAAGTGCAATTTCCTGATTGGTTGGACAACCCCGTAATGGTTAAGAAGGCCAATTGAAAGTGGAGGATGTGCATTGACTTCACTGACTTGAATGATGCTTGTCCCAAGGATTGTTACCCCCTACCAAGGATTGATATCCTGATCGATGCCACTGCTGCACACGAGATGCTAAGCTTCATGGATGGCTTCAGTGGTTACAATCAGATCAAAATGCATAAGGATGACACCCCCAAGGTATCTTTTATAACCGACTTTGGTGTATTATGTTATCTTGTTATGGCTTTTGAACTAAAGCATGCAGGAGCTACTTACCAAAGACTGGTAAACAAGATATTTGCCCATCTAATTGGGAAGACCATGGAGGTCTATGTCGATGACATGTTAGTCAAAAGCCTAAGCAAGGCCGATCATATTAGTCACCTCAATGAGGCATTTGAAGTGCTAAGGCACCACAAGATGATGTTAAACCCAGCCAAGTGTGCTTTTAGCGTTGGGTCTGGAAATTTTTTGGGTCACATGGTCTCTAAGAGGGGGATAGAGGCCAACCCCGAAAAAATCAAAGCCATCCTAGACATGGAGTCACCATGCTCCATTAAGGATGTTCAGGAGCTGACAGGAAGAATCGCAGCTCTAGGGAGGTTCATCTCCATGTCTGGAGACAAATGTCTGCCCTTTTTCAAAACCCTTAAGAAGGTGAAGGACTTTAAATGGTCAACTGAGAGCCAAGAGGCCTTTGAACAGCTGAAGAAGTACATGACTGAAGCCCCATTGTTGGTTAAACCAAGTCCGGAGGACATTCTTTATTTGTACCTCGCGGTATCTGAACAAGCCGTGAGTGTAGTCCTCGTGAAGGAAGAGCAGAAGCTCCAGAAGCCTGTATACTATGTAAGCAAGGTGCTCCACGGAGCAGAGTTGAATTACTCCACCACGGAAAAGTTCGTGCTTGCTCTCATCACAGCCTCGTGGAAGTTGAGACCATACTTCCAGTATCATAAGATAGAAGTCTTAACGGACCAACCCTTGAGGAACATTCTTCATAGCCCGAAGGCCAGTGGAAGGCTCATCAAGTGGGCGATTGAGTTAGGAGAATTTGATATCAAGTACAAGCCTCGAACAACCATCAAGGCTCAGGCCTTAGCAGACTTCATGGTCGAATGCACCATTAATGACCAAGAAGTCGGGGGGCAAGAGATAGTAACCCCAGAGGGAGGAGAAAAGGAGAAGGATTAAGAAACAACCTTAAAAGAGTATTGGGTTCTCCATTTTGACGGAGTGTCCAAAACAAAATCTAGTGGTGCAGGACCAGTCTTGCAAAGCCCTGATGGGTTTATAATTGAATATGCTTTGAAGTTGGACTTTCTGACTACGAACAACGAAGCAGAATATGAAGCATTAATAGCTGGCTTAGGATTGGGTAGAGCCGTGAGGGCCAAAAACCTGAAGGTCTACGGAGACTCAAGACTTGTAGTTGCTCAAGTTAATGAAGAGTTTGAGGCCAAGGATGAAACTATGGCCAGGTACCTAAGAGTCGTAAAGGGAATACTGACTCAGTTCGATGAATGGTACGCAGAACATGTTCCGAGAGAGGTAAACACTACGGTGGATGCCTTGTCTCAGTTCGCCTCGTCTGAAATCGAGAACTATCCGAGAAGTATTTACTTCCAGGTCTTGAAGACCTCTACTATTCATGTCATAAATCTGATAGCACCGGTTGGTGTGGAAAGCTGTTGGATAGACCCGATCAAGACCCACTTAGAAACTGGGTGGCTCCCCGACGATGCCCAGGAGGCACGCAAGTTGTCGGTTAGAACGTTAAGATAATCGTTGATTGAAGGCCTTCTTTATAAAAGGTCCTTTGTTATTCCGTACTTGAAGTGCTTAAGACCTCTTGAAGCAGAGGAGGCACTTAAAAAAGCCCATGAAGGGATTTGTGGACAACACTTGGGGGCAGGGCCCTCGCTCACAAGATAACTCGGTTGGGGTTCTACTGGCCAACTATGTTAGCCGATGCAAAGGCTTATGTGAAGAGATGCGACAGATGCCAGAGGCATGCTCCGATAGTACGACAGCCCCCAGAAAGGCTTACGTCAATCAGCATACCCATCCCTTTTGTAATGTGGGGGATGGACATACTTGGACCATTTCCTATGACATCGGGACAGAGGAAGTTCATTGTGGTAGCCATAGACTACTTTACAAAGTGGATCGAGGCTAAGGCACTAGCCAAGATAACCACCAAGCAAATTACCCAATTCTTCTGGGAGAATGTGATATGTCGATATGGAATCCCACACATCCTTGTCACAGATAATGGGAAACAATTTGATAATGCAGAGTTCAGAGAGTACTGCGACGATAACAACATAGAACTTCGCTTCACCTCCATTGCACATCCTCAGGAAAACGGGCAAGCGAAGGTTGCTAACAGAATCATCCTTGATGGACTTAAAAACAGGATTGAACGCTTGAGAAACACTTGGGTGGATGAGTTGCTGCCTATACTATGGGCATATCGAACCACCTGTAAAGTGACAACTGAAGCGACCCCATTCATGCTGGCTTACGGAGCCGAGGAAGTGGTGCCCCTTGAAATCACTCATGGAACCCTAGGATCGAAGCTTACGAGACAGAGATAAATGAAGAAGGCATGAGGCCCACTCTTGATCTCATTGATGAGGTCCGGGATGAAGCCAACGCCCGCAATGCAGAGCATCAACGAAGAGCCACCCTCTATTACAATAGACGGGTTAAAGAAAGGTTCTTTCAACAGGGAGATTTGGTTCTGAGGAAGATTGAGGCATCAGGAGTATGGGAGAGAGGAAATCTAGCCCCCAACTGGGAAGGACCCTATAAGGTCAGAAGGACACTGGGACGAGGATCCTAGAAGTTAGAGACCCTGAATGGTGATGAACCTCGCACTTGGCATGCTTCGAACTTGAAGGTTTATTATGTTTAGGAAATTCACTACATGTTCCTAGTACTTAGTATTAGTTTTATAAATAAGGTCGATGAAACCATCTTATGTAAGGGTTGAACCCATTTCTGAGAGACATTATCTATTTATGCAAGTTTATTTCTATCATCTTGTCTACCAATGTATTTAAGTACGAGCATCTAAAGAATGCAAGTCCCGAAGGACCAAATGCCGAAAATAAAAGACAAGTATGAAATGAAATTAAACATAGTGCATAGATAAAAGATCCCGAAGGATCATAAGTTAAAGTCCGGAAGGACCGGTAGGTTGCAAACCAATAAAAGTTCAAATAAATAAGGTCTAAAAATCAAAATCCACATATGGCACTCAAAGCCATGCAAGGCCACTTCCTTCACTCATTAGAGGAATCCTCCCCCTCTCCGTCTGACCCTTCCTCAGAAGAAGAGACGCTGCTCCCTGGAATTGGCTCCCTCGTCTTCCCTCGAAGGGTTGCCTTGGACTTGGGACTACCCGAAGGGGCCTTGCCTTTGGAGCCGGAACCGAAACACGAGTGGCTGGAGCTTGACAGGGACCTCATACGAGGAGTCGAGTGTAATATCCGGGATATATCGTGTAATTATTTTACTAATAAATAATTATTATGTATGTTCAATATTTATTCTGTGTATTATTTGTTAAGTGTTAAAAGTGTTTAGTTGTTAAAAAATAATATTAATTGAGTATTTTAATTTTTATATGTCCAAAATAAAATAAAGATAATTGTCATATCTTCCTATTTATTTTTATGTTGATTTATGATTTTATTGGAAATATATGGATTTTGTAACATCTTTTTCCGAGTATTTAAAAACTATTTTATATAATCAGGAACCAAGCGACGTCATCCGTTTTTACGTTTTTATAACCCGAAACTCTTCCGAAAACTCCTTCCTAACCTAATTGCAATATTCCGAGCATTTTCCATGTTTTGAATTTTTCGATCCGGCGTACGGTTTGTCCTGCGCGGGTCCTGACGCAACATTTTCGATACATTATTCGTTTCGGTAAATAAATAAAACTCGTATTTTTGATAAACTTGATCTTTTTATTAAACTATCACAATTATCACCTTGTAATACGTGTAAACAGGCGCTGAGACCAAGACCGCAGTACAAATTGTACTGGTTTGGATAATTATCCCAAAAACCGGTACCGTTTGGATCAGTTTTTCTAAATAAACGTACCATTTTATATCCGGAATGATCCAACGGGATACTAATTTTCCGTAATTATAAATAGCCTTTACCGTATTTTATTCCGTATCAAAAATCATTTGCAGACAGTAATTATATAATTTTCCAGAGAAAATACTTATATTCATAAACCTTTCTGAGAATCAAACAGCAATTTGAAGTTGTTAGTGATCTCTGTTTTCAAAGCTTGAGTAACCAAAATGAAGGTCTCGGAGTGTTCTATCAGTTTCTTCAAGTTTCAGAACTGCAGAAATCAAGGTTTATTTTCTATGTATTTATTTATTTTCGAATTATTTTGATTAAAAATATGAATTTTTGTTCGGATGATTGTTTGAATGATTTGATGATTGCATGTTGTAGAACTTGTTTTCCTGATGATTTTGATATATTATATGACTGATTTGGAGTTCAATAACATGTTCAAAATTGAGTTTGATTTTCGAATTTTGAAATTAGGGTTTATAACCCGTATGGATGTTCTTAATTGAAATTTAGGGCTTTTTGATTTAGGGGTTATTAACTGTTGATATATAGTGGGTTGTGTTCCTTATGAAATTTGCAATCGATTGGTATATAGCCCGTTAACAGAGGATTCGTGAATCGAAGGGAGTTGTATTTTTATAGTTACGTCGAGTTCGCCGGAAACCGGCGAACATCTCGGCCAAATTCCGGCCAACTCAGGGATGGGTTTTGTGATTTGATGGCATGGTTATGTTCCTGGTATTGTGTAGTTATGATCTGGAGGTGTTGGTGGGGTGAGGACGCCGGAATCGTCTTCTCCGGCGAGACAGAACGTTTTCCGGCGACCCCCTACAAAATTACAGTTTGGTACCTTAACTATTGGGGACGATGCAGATTAGTCCCTGAGGTTTCCAGAAGTTTCAAAATTAGGATTCCTGTTTTAAAAATGTTTAAAAATCATATTTTCTATTTATTTTAATTATAAAAATTCGTTTTTAATTTCTGAAAATTCCAAAAATTATTATTTTAATTCCAAAAATTATTTTTAATTCAAAAATAAATCTAAATTAATTAGTTAATTAGTTTTAGTTAATAAATAATTGATTAATTGGTCAATTAATTCGAAAATTAATTGATTAATTGATTTAATTAATTATTGATTGATTTTAATTAATTATTTAATTATATTTAATTATTCAAAAAATGATTTAAAAATTCGGAAAAATAGTTTCGAGTTTTAAAATATTATTTTAAATTGTTTTCAAGGCTCGATAATTATTATAAAATTGTTTTGAAGCCAGATTTGGCCAACCGAACCCTGTTTATTACCCTGAACTTGATCCAACGACACGTTTTAATTCCGAAAAATGTTTTCAAAATCATTTTAAATACCCGAAAGCCTGTTTATGACCCGAGATCCCTTTATAAATGATATGTCATTGATTATTTGACGTGTTATGTGCTATATGTGACTTATTACTTGACTGTCGATCTATGTGTTTGATGTTTACTTGTTTATAGCATAACTTTCAATCCGTTAATCGGATTTGGGTAAGACGAAAGGTAGATAGAAGTGTGTATCGAATAGAATCGTATAAGTTGAGCATTGATAGATGCTTATGATATGTGGGCAGAAGAGGCAAGGCATAGGAAAGGGAAACAGATAGTCGAGGAGTAGACGGTTGTGATTGGAAGTTAGCGCGGTATAGAAAGCTAGTACCAGGCAAGTATTCTGAACTTTCTCGAGATAAATTTTAGTTGATTGATAGTTATGTTTTATATTGCAAGTGCTTTGAAGCACTGAACCCTACACCCTGATTTTAGTTATTGATCTTGAGCCGTAAACCTTATTCTTTCTAAACCATTGATTGTTGTATACCCATATACGTACCACCAATATACGATACTACTCCACAAATACATACAAACTAAATACCAAACACTGAACCGATTTACTTACATATTCAAATCACTGTATCTTGTGCTTTGAAATACCAAATCCTTGTAATCCTGAAACATTGATTCCTTTGTTATCCAATTCTTTCATTACCTAACAGCTAAGCTTTAAAAATGCCATATTGATCCTTGTGAAGATTGAAACCATTTCATTATCGAACATCCCATGTTATTTATGATTCTGTTTAATGTTTTACATTATTTATCCTATTATTATGTTAGAATTTGATTGTTTTTATAAAATTGTGGACCAGATTCGTGGTCAGACCATATTAATGGTCAAGTTAGGCCAATGTGTGCCTTCGATCCAGTAGTTAGAGTAGTGATGTGTACTTTGCTCGGGGTTAGTGCGTGACTGATCAGCAGCCTAACCTTGGTTTTTTTTCTTTAAATAAAATTATAATATCCAATTCTAAATCATAATTCATTGTTCACTTGATATCATAACCCTTTTCACTTGATGATCATTATTCTCAGTCTTGTCATTGTGACTTGCTGAGCTAGTTAGCTCATTTGTGCAATGTTGTTTATGTTCTTTTCCAGTTAAGAAGGAACTAGTTGGTAGCGAGGATCCCTAGTCCAGCGCGAGAGCTAGGGGTTCAGGTTGATCGAGTTAAGATAGTAGGCATCTTTTGATATAATTTAAGTTTGTAAAAGTTTGTAATAATGTTTAATACTCAGTTTTGAGTTTGAATAGTTGGGATTTGAATGGTTTGTAATATAAGTGTGTGTTTGGCTTGTGTACATACTTTAACCTGTTGCGATCCGTGGTAGTTGGTAAGTAGGGTCACTGCATATTATTATTATCTTTATTTTTATTATAAGCAGGTTATATATAAGGTGTGTGTGTGGACCCCAAACTTCTCACCCGGGTTTGGAGGGCGCCACAGGTTTGGTATCAGAGCTACAGGTTTGGTATCAGAGCTACAGGTTATAAGTCACTGACACAAGCCTAGGTTGACGGGAATGGGTAGAGGGTTAGGATTAGAAGTAAGAAATAGAAAAATAGAACCTCGAGAGGTTGAGTGCTACGGTATAATAGGTATTCGTATGATTCGCGTCGTGGTTCAAAATTCTTATATTGCGATATGATTTCAGATAGCAGCGATGGCTGACTCTTTCATCCCCGTATCAACAGATCATTCAGAGCCCTCAGTTGGAGTATCATCTTCAGATCCACGTCCTGTTGTTCCACCAGTGTTGGCTATTTTACCTCCATCTGTGTTGCAGCCCGTACCATTACAGGCTATTCTACCCCAGGCATGAGGCCACCTATCAGAGGACCCCCACCAGCTGATTCAGATTCCACTGGGTATTCAGTTGCGGGTGCCCCATTCCAGTCTATATTGCATCCTGTTCCTTATTACCGGTATGAGGCTCTTTTATTGGAGCGTGATTCCCTGTTGGCACAGATCTGAGAGCTGCAGCTTATCATCAGGACTACAGATGTTGATCGCGGTGTGAGGGAGCTTCGAGAGGAGATCCATGTGACACATAGGATTCTTGAGGCTAGGCTATATGGAGCTACATTACCTGGTCGAGGCCCTGATGCACTTATGGGATGGGCTAGTGAGGTGATGGAGGACTTTGAGAGGCTGGGAGGACCAGAGTTTCCTTGGAGTTAAATATAGAGATGGAGATGTTGATCAGTGTTGTTGTGGATGTTTAGTATGTACAGTAGTGTGTAGTATGTATCAGTAGACTTTTGGGTTATATTTACAGACTAGATCTACTGACTAGTGAGTAGGTTGTTGTACCCTTTTTCTTTTACTTCCGAAACGTCTTGACGCTTGTGAAAGAGATGTGTCCTAAGTCCAATCATGTATGATGATTTAGGAATAACTTTTATGTAATCTATTTTGATTTCATTGATATTAATAAAAGACTTGTTTTGGTTTTATTGCGGGCTTTATCTATTTAAGTGTTTAAATAAGATATACCATAGTTTAGAGTAAAGCTTTTTATGGATTATGATGAGATCATAATAATGAGACCTAAAAGATGATAACTCTAAACTTAAATATTTCCTGGTCGTAGGATTACTAGCTGGTAATTAGTAATCCGCAAAGATCGGTACATACTATGCTTGCTTCATTATGAAGGATGTATGTTCTCATAGACAGTTGTGTGGTGACACTATAGCTAGTATGTAGGTGCTTATTATAGAATAGGTTCACTGAACATGACTCACACAGCTGAACAACTGATGGAGTTCACTCACGTGTCAGTAGTTGTTCACATAGTGATAGTTGTACAAGTATCCTTAGACTTGAGGTCATCATAGTCATCTTGTGTACACTGAACTATGCTTTGGTTTAGTTCTTAGTCTCCAGGGACAATTATAAGGGCTCTACTGGGTATAAGAATTTGTACACGAAGATAGTGTATGATCAATAAAGGATCTACCCCTTCCAGTGAAAGCAGAGAATGTTCAATGCTGATCCACTTATGCTAGTTCAGAAATCTCTGGCCAGAGTGAATGAAATTAGAAATGAGTTTCTAATTTACATTAAATAGAACTAAGCATAGTGAATGGGAAACAAATGATTAAATAAGATAGGCTTGACACAAGTTCCATGCCTGTATTTAATCGTGACATTGCAGGGTAGAAGGAATTGATTGTACGGTAACTACTCACTAAATAGGTTCTTGGTATTCTAAGCAGTGAATTCGTATTATCCGGATAGTCGCGATATGATGAGAAGTATCCCTCACGATGTAGAATAAATATGATTAATTAATTAATCATATTTAATGAATTAGAAAATTTATATAAATAATGATAAAATAGTTTTATTATTATTTATTTCTACTACCGGCTTAATATTGAACCTACAGGGTCACACCATAAAAGAGAATGATTTAATGGTGGAGAAATTAATTAATAATGGCTGATAATTATTTATTTATGAAATAAATAATTAATTGGCAAATTTAATAATTGATTAAATGAGATTAAATTGATTATAAATTAATTAAGAAAAGGTTCTTAATATTATTAATTAATAATTTAATTTTTAGAAATTAAATCAAGTGAGAAAATTATTTCTAAAGAGTTTAGAAAAATGATTAATAAGTAAAAGGTGTTTTAATTATTAGTGAGAATAATAAAGGGTTAATAATAATAATATGTTATGGGAAAATTTTCAGCTGAAAATTTTGCATATAAATATACTATTATAGACCCTATTTTTGCCTCAACCAAAAAGATTTACAAAACCCTAATTCTCTCCATCTCCTCCTCCATCATTACATCATTTTCTTGGTGGAGAGCTTCACACTTGAGGAGCAGCTGCTAAGGATCTCCGTTCATCATTTTCGGATCGCCATTAAAGACCTCCATCTTTCCATTAACGTAAAGCTTCTTAAGTAAACATACTGAACTACGAATTAAATATTATTTTTCGCATGGATCCTGCGGAGGGTTTCGGTTTTTTTTAAGATTTAAATTTACGTTTTTGCTGCGTTTATGTGCTAAAAACCCTTCAATGGCATCAGAGCTACTTGCGAAAAGTTTTTAATTCGTTTATGTGTTTAACTGTTTTCGATATATGAGCATGTACGTGATTCGCCATGATTTGATGTTGATATGATATGCTTATATATGTATGGTTTTGAATATATGATATTCATGTGAGTTGTATATTCATAAGATGATTATGTAATCTGTATATATACTGATATATACATGATTTATGTTTATTCTAATTATGAGAATCATATTAGATACGGATTCTGAATTCGCTGCTGCAGATTTGCTGAAATCTGGGTCTGGTGTCCGATTTACGCAAACGAATACACTATTCCATAGGTAAACGAGCGTCTGAACAAAACCTATAGCTAAAGCTATCAAAGACTCATCTGTAAGGCGTTTGATGACGTTTACTGCCCGTAAACAGTGATTCTTGTTTTTCTGATTTGATTCTGATTTTTCTGATTTTTCTGATTTTTCTGATTTTTCTGATTTTTGTCATTTTTTTTATGATTAGATCATGGATAATATGATATGTTAAGATCAGATTATGTGTTTTAACATGCTTTTATGTGTTGTATGAGCATGGTGGATGGTTATGGCCTTTCGACCTTAGTGTAATGGTTTTGGTTTTGGTTTTGATTTTAAATACGACTTGCATGTCGTCAATCTTTGTAATCATAAATCTCGAATGTAACTCGAGTTATTCTTGTAAGTTCATTAGATTAGTTTTACTTTCAATCTATGTAATGTAATTGAAGACTCAAGAAGGCTATCCAATGGAGGTGATACAAAGAAGAAGACGAAGCATACAAGAAGTCTAAACAAAGAAGAAGACTTATGTAATAAGTAGTTGTATTTATTTCCATCACCATATTAGATTGACCTTGATCTTTATCATGAGCTTGATAAAGATCACATAGGATGGGGCCATAACCAAACACATTTACTTTATTGCACTTTACATTTACTTATTTATTTAATTTTATATACGAGATATATGCCTATGTTTACCATGCGATGATAGATTTAGGTGAACTTAAATCAATATAAGGCGTGCTCTAGAAAATCTATAATAGGAATCGTTTCTTGCCTTAACAATAAATATTATGAATACGATCATGAGATTCTTGTGTTTATGAAAAACATAATTGAATATGAATTTTCAATATTGAGAGAAAGGATGATTCTGTCAACAACAGATTTATATCTGTAAGAAAGGGTTATTAAGTGACGCCTCTTGACAATGCTCCACCCGATCTGGGAATCATCTGATTATCGATTATTGATTTGAAATATTTAATTTAAAAGGAAGAATCTCTTTATAATTTGATTATGATTGTAACGTAATATAATCCCTCTAAAATTAAATAATATCAAGTAGTAATTGGCCAATGACACAACGGACTTGTGTAGGTCATAGCCTTCCAACATGGTAGAAAGTGGTTCTTATTTTTAAATCATTGTCGTTTCGTGCTACAGCCGAGGGCTTTGATTTCGAAATAAGAAATACTTGTCTATTACATAGAGATGTGTACAGTGAATTAGAATCTAAAGGTCGGTACGTGCTACAGCCATGGGCCGTTGGGGACTGATTCAATTGTAGGAAATTTTGGGTTAGACTTGACTTAGAATATTGAGTTTGTCGTGCCACAGCCGTTACTCAATTATTCAAGAGGCTAAACTTATATTAGGGAATAACATAAGATGTAATTGACAAGAGTTGTCTGCCTATTTAACATCACATGACGTTTCATGCCACAACCGAGGTTGTGTGATGGAATGTAGGATCCCTATTCCCACTAGCATTATGAATGCTTAATTTTCACTTAGGGGGTTGAAAAAATTAGATACACTAGTGGGAGCCACTTATGAATAAAGACCCGATTCATATAGTGTCTAGAAAATAAATTGAATATTTGCTAAGTGTTGTTATGGGTTCATCATTTACATATTTACTATATTCGTTATGTCTTCTGCACTATCACTCTGGAGTATACTAGATGCTTACAAGTTGACTGGTCCTAATTTTGCTGAATGGCTTCGAAACTTGAGAATTGTTCTTAGGGTTGAGAAGCTGGAATATGTGCTTGACTTACCTAAGCCTTCTGAACCTGCTAGCGATGCACATAATGATGAACATGTTGTGTATCGTAAGTGGATAGATGATGCAAATGTTGCTCAATGCATCATGCTAGCTTCCATGAACATTGAGCTACAGAAGCAACATGAGCATATGGATGCTCACACTATCCTTATACATCTACAAGAGTTGTATGATGTGGCAGGGAGGACAGCTCGATATGAGATATCGAAGGAACAGTTTAGTTGTAGGATGTTTGAGGGATCATCTGTGAATGACCATGTACTTAAGATGATCAATTTGATTGAACGTCTTGGACAACTTGGTTTTGCCATGGATGGGGAGCTGAGCCAAGACTTGGTCTTGCAATCACTTCCGAGTTCGTTCTCGCAGTTTGCTGTGAACTTTAACATGAATAAGCTAGATGTCAGCCTGCCTGAACTCCACAACATGTTGAAGACTGCGGAATCGAATTTTCCCCCTAAGAAGAGTTCTGTTGTTCTAATTGGCGAAGGTTCCAATCCTAAGAAAAGGAAGAAGAACTCTTCCAAGAAGAAAAAAGTAGGTGAGAAAAAGCCGGTTCCACCAAAAGCTGAAGACCCCAAGAGCAAAGCTGTTTGCTTTCACTGTAACAAGGTGAGGCACTGGAAGAGGAACTGCAAGGTTTACCTTGCAGAATTGGAGAAGAAGAAGAAGAAGGGTAGTGAGACTACCGCTTCTGATTCAGGTATGTTCATGATCGAAGCTAATATGTCACTAAGTCAAATTTCTACTTGGGTATTAGATACCGCCTGTGGTTCTCATATTTGCAATTTGTTGCAGGGACTAAGGAGAAGTAGGAATCTTGAAGAAGAGAAGGTGATTCTACGGATGGGAAATGGAGCAAGAGTTGCTACTGAAGCTGTAGGATCATTTCATTTACATATGCCTAGGGGCAAGACTATTGTTCTAAATAATTGTTATTTTGTTCCCTCGATTGTGAGGAATATTATTCTATTCCATGTTAGACTTGGCTGGATTTTCGTTTATTATTCAGAATAATAAATGTTCAATTCTTAGAGATAACGTTCTTTATGGAAGTGGTATTTTAAACAATGGTCTGTATGTATGTGACGTAGAGCATAATTTACTACAAATTGAACATACTAATAAAAGAAAAATTGATGATGAAAATCTCACTTTCTTGTGGCACTGCGGACTTGGTTATATTAGTGAAAATAGACTGCGGACATTGCATAAGGAAGGGTTATCTGACCCCTTTGATTTTGAATCATATCCTACATGCGAGTCTTGTCTATTGGGTAAAATGACCAAATCTCCATTTAGTGGACCTGGAGAGAGGGCTGCAGATTTGCTAGGATTGGTACACACAGATGTATGTGGACCAATGTCTACGCAAGCCATGGGTGGATTTTCATACTTCATTGCTTTCATAGATGATCGATCTAGATTCAGATATGTGTATTTGATGAAACACAAGTCTGAAGCCTTTGAAAAGTTCAAAGAATATAAGTATGAAGTGGAGAAACAAACCAAACATAGTATTATAACTCTTCGATCAGATCGAGGTGGTGAATACTTGAATGGAGAGTTTCTAGCTTATCTCAAAGAAAATGGTATAGTCTCCCTGTGGACTCCTCCATATACTCCATAGTTGAATGGGGTATCTGAAAGGAGAAATCGAACTTTGTTAGACATGGTTCGGTCCATGATGAGCTATGTGAATTTTCCAGTATTCCTGTGGGGTTATGCATTGGAAACCTCAACATATTTACTGAATAAGGTGCCTTCCAAATCTGTTCCTCAAACTCCATATGAGATATGGAAAGAAAGGAAACCGTCTTAAACACGTTAAGATTTGGGGATGTCCAGCTTATGTCAAGAAAGTTGACCCAGATAAGCTGGAATCTCGATCTGTAAAATGTAATTTTATGGGATATCCTAAAGAGCCTTTAGAGAATTACTTTTACACCGATCATCGGGTGTTTGTCTCCAGACATGCTACCTTCTTGGAAAAGCAGTTTATCCTTAAAGGAAACAGTGGGAGCAAAATTGAACTTGATGAAGTTCAAGAAGCACAAACTACTACGGATCAAGTGGAAACACCTGTTCAGACTGAACAACCTTCTATGGAACAGCCCATTTGTAGGTCAGTGAGAGTGTCTCGCCAACCTAAGAGGTATTATGGCCTTGTCATTGAGAATGACAATGAGTTGTCAATCATTGATGATGACGACCCTGTGACCTATAATGAGGCTATGAGTAGTGTTGACTCAGAGAAATGCCATAGTGCCATGAAATCCGAAATGGAATCTATGTATACCAACCAAGTATGGACTCTGGTTCAGGCGCCTGAAGGTGTTAAGCCTATTGGGTACAACTGGGTATACAGAAGAAAGATTGGAGCAGATGGGCAGGTGGAGACCTATAAGGCCAGGCTCGTGGCAAAAGGATTCAGACAAAGGCAAGGGATTGACTTTGATGAAACTTTTTTGCCTGTAGCCCTGTTAAAATCAATTTGGATTTTGCTTGCGATTGCTGCTTACTACGACAATGAGATCTGGCAAATGGACGTGAAAACGGCCTTCCTCAATGGGAAACTTGAAGAGGAAGTGTATATGATACATTCAGAGGGTTTTCTTTCCAAGGGAAATGAACACCTAGTGTGTAAGCTGCTGTGAACCATATATGGTTTAAAGCAAGCTTCTCGTAGATGGAACATCAGTTTTGATGAGACAATCAAAGAGTTTGGTTTTATCAAAAACATAGATGAACCATGTGTCTACAAAAAGGTTAGTGAGAGCGCGGTAACATTTCTTGTATTGTATTGAAAGAGGAGACGTCAAGAGATTTGACATACATAACAACGTAGCAGACCCACTCACAAAGCCACTTTCTCAAAGTCACTTTGATCGTCATAAAGACAAGATGGGTATTATATACCAGAGTGATTGGCTTTAGTACAAGTGGGAGATTGAAAGAGATGTGTCATAAGTCCAATCATGTATGATGATTTAGGAATAACTTTTATGTAATCTGTTTTGATTTCATTGATATTAATAAAAGACTTGTTTTGGTTTTATTGCGGGTTTTATCTATAAAAGTGTTTAAATATGATATACCATAGTTTAGAGTAAAGCTTTTTATGGATTATGATGAGATCATAATAATGAGACCTAAAAGATGATAACTCTAAACTTAAATATTTCCTGGTCGTAGGATTACTAACTGGTAATTAGTAATCCGCAAAGATCGGTACATACTATGCTTGCTTCATTATGAAGGATGTCTGTTCTCATAGACATTTGTGTGGTGACACTATAGCTAGTATGTAGGTGCTTATTATAGAATAAGTTCACTAAACATGACTCACACAACTGAACAACTGATGGAGTTCACTCACGTGTCAGCAGTTGTTCACATAGTGATAGTTGTACAAGTATCCTTAGACTTGAGGTCATCATACTCATCTTGTGTAGACTGAACTATGCTTTGGTTTAGTTCTTAGTCTCCAGGGACAATTATAAGGGCTCTACTGGGTATAGGAATTTGTACACGAAGATAGTGTACGATCAATAAAGGATCTACCCCGTCCAGTGAAAGAAGAGAATGTCCGATGTTGATCCACTTATGCTAGTTCAGGAATCTCTTGCCAGAGTGATTGAAATTAGAAATGAGTTTCTAATTTACATTAAATAGAACTAAGCATAGTGAATGGGAAAGCAAATGATTAAATAAGATAGGCTTGACACAAGTTCCATGCCTTGTATTTAATCGTGACATTGCAGGGTTGAAGGAATTGATTGTACGGTAACTACTCACTGAATAGGTTCTTGGTATTCTAAGCAGTGAATTCGTATTATCCGGATAGTCGCGATATGCTGAGAAGTATCCCTCACGATGTAGAATAAATATGATTAATTAATTAATCATATTTAAGGAATTAGAGATTTTATATAAATAATGATATAATAGTTTTATTATTATTTATTTCTACTACCGGCTTAATATTGAACCTACAGGGTCACACCATAAAAGAGAATGATTTAACGGTGGAGGAATTAATTAATAATGGCTGATAATTATTTATTAATGAAATAAATAATTAATTGGCAAATTTAATAATTGATTAAATGAGATTTAATTGATTATAAATTAATTAAGAAAAGGTTCTTAATATTATTAATTAAGAATTTAATTTTTGGAAATTAAATCAAGTGAGAGAATTATTTCTAAAGAGTTTAGAAAAAGGATTAATAATTAAAAGGTGTTTTAATTATTAGTGATAATAATAAAGGGTTAATAATAATAATATTTTATGGGAAAATTTTCAGCTGAAAATTTTGCCTATAAATATACTATTATAGACCTTATTTTTGCCTCAACCAAAAAGATTTACAAAACCCTAATTCTCTCCATCTCCTCCTCCTTCATTAAATCGTTTTCTTGGTGAATACCGGTGGAGTGCTTCACACTTGAGGAGCAGCTGCTAAGGATCTCCGTTCATCATTTTTGGATCGCCATTAAAGACCTCCATCTTTCCATTAACATAAAGCTTCATAAGGTAAACATACTGAACTATGAATTAAATATTATTTTTCGCATGGATCCTGCGGAGGGTTTCGATTTTTTTTTAAGATTTAAATTTACGTTTTCGCTGCGTTTATGTGCTAAAAACCCTTCAGCTTGTACTACTTAAAACTTTTGATCTATATATATCAGTACCTTTCCTTTCCAGCATTGTCATTTGCTTTACCGCACCTGTTTTATTTTACCTTATTTATTGCACCAGTCATACCCCTGTGATACCATATACCCTATTTCCATAACTGTTTATATTCTATAAAGAAGCATGCAATTTACTTAGTTCAACTGTTACAACTGTTTTCAAAAAAGAGATATTTCTGTTTTACAAAACTTTTCTTTTATGCAAATGATTTGATTTAAAAGCTAAATAAGTTGTTTGATTCTTTACAGAAAAATGCCTCCCAGAAGAAATACCCGCACCAACTCTCAGAATGAAGAAACCAACAACAACAACAATAATAACCAAGATGATACAAAACAGAATGCAAACCCAGGACCCATAGACCCAGCAATAGCCCATATTCTTCAAATCTTGGCCCAACAAACAGTTCACCTGGCACAACAACAACAAAGACAGACCAATCCCCAGGTAACTTTCAAAACTTTTCAGGCGGTAAACCCACCAGAATTCAAGGGTTCCTTAGATCCGATTGAAGCAAATACTTTATTAAAGGAAATAGAGAAGTCATTTTCCTTAGTGAAGGTGAGGAAGAACAGAAGGTTGAGTTTGCGAGTTATTACTTGAAGAATGAGGCCACCTATTGGTGGGAGACTGTGAAGACATTGGAAGGTACAGATGTTATTACTTGGCAGAGGTTTAAGGAATTGTTTTTAGAAAAATATTTCCCCTAGTTTGTTCAGGATCAGATGGAGCTAAAGTTTTTAGAGTTAAAGAAAATAAATATGTCGGTGGCGGATTATGAAAGTAAGTTTGAAGAGTTGTCAAGATATGTGCCGTCATATGTGGATACTAACAGGAAGAAGGCTAAGAGATTCCAGCAAGGTCTAAAGCCATGGATCAGAGGGAAGGTAGCCATTTTTGAATTGGATACCTATGCAGGAGTTGTACAGAAGGCCATGATTACAGAGACAGAGAGTGAGATGTCACAGAAGGAAAAGGAAAGTAAGAAAAGGAAATTTTAAGGAAATGAAGGTCAGTCACAACCAGGGAAGTTTCCAAATTTTAAGAAGGGCAAGTTTCAGCCAGGGAGAAATTTTAATTTCAAGAGACCAAATGCAGGCGACGGAGGCCAGGGCAACTGTCCAGTCAATATAAATCATCTGAATCAGTACAGGTTAACTTTTCCAGATTGTCAGGTATGTGGGAAGAAACATGGAGGAGTTTGTAACAAGTTGAATGTAGCTTGTTTCAAGTGTAATCAGAAAGGGCACTATTCGAGGTAGTGCCGAAATCAGCCGGCGAGAGAGCCATCAAACAAGGATCAGCCTATCTGGAATCCAGCAGTAAAGGTTCCAGCTATTAGATTTACATGTTTTAAATGTGGGAAGCCAGGACATATAGTCAGGGATTGCAAGACACCAGCCCCAGTCAGTAATGCATTAAGAATTATGGGATCTACCCCAGCAGTGAATGAGACTCCAAGGGCTAGAGTTTTTGACATGTCTGTAAAGGACGCTATCCAGGATACTGATGTCGTGGCAGGTACGCTTAATGTGAATTCTTTATATGCCAAAGTGTTAATAGATTCGGGAGCAACTCGATCGTTTGTTTCACAAGATTTTGTATGTAAGTTACATTGTCCAGTTGAGTATTTAAATGAAATAATGATTGTGGAATTAGAAAATCAAGAATGTATATCTGTTAATCAAGTTTGTGGGAATTATGAGATTGGGATTTCTAATAGTAAGTTTTGTGTAGATTTGATACCATTTAAATTAGGAGAATTTGACGTTATCTTAGGAATGCATTGGTTATCTAAGCATGATGCCCAGATAGATTGTCGAAATAAGAAGGTAATGGTAAAGATGCCAGACGAGAGGATAGTAACATTTAAAGAAATTCTTAACGATGATTCAAGCCAAGAAGTTACTACGTCAAGGATGTGAGCATTTCATTGCTTATGTGATTGATAGAAGTCAGGAGCCAGCAAAACTTGAGGATATTCCAGTAGTTATTGAATTTCCAGACGTGTTTCCCGACGAGTTACCAGGACTTCCTCCAGATACAGAAATTGAGCTTGCAATCGACTTAGCACCTGGAACGGAACCAGTATCCAAGGCCCCGTACAAAATGGCGCTCGTTGAGATGAAGGAACTAGCAAAGCAATTAAAAGAATTGTTAGAGAAAGGAGTAATCAGACCTAGTGTATCCCCGTGGGGTGCACCGGTACTATTTGTCAAAAAAAAGGATGGAAACATGAGACTGTGCATCGACTATCGGGAGCTCAACAAGCTTACAATCAAGAACAAATATCCGTTACCCAGAATTGATGATTTGTTTGACCAATTGAAAGGAGCCAAGTACTTCTCCAAAATTGACTTAAGATCGGGATATCATCAACTAAAGATTAAGCCAGAGGATATACCAAAGACAGAATTCAGAACAAGGTATGGACATTATGAATTTTAGTGATGTCTTTTGGATTGACCAATGCCCCGGCAGCGCTTATGGATCTGATGAACATAATTTTCAAGGAATATTTGGACAAGTTTGTTATTGTGTTTATAGACGATATTTTGATTTATTCAAAGACAGAAGAGGATCATGCAGAACATTTGAGAATAGCTTTGGAGATTTTAAGGAAAAAGAAGTTATATGCTAAATTCTCGAAGTGTGAGTTTTGGCTACAGGAAGTTCAGTTCTTAGGACACATAGTCAGTAATGAAGGAATCCAAGTGGACCCAACAAAGATTGAAGCAACTATAAATTAGGAAAGACCGAGAACACCAACAGAGGTAAGAAGTTTTTTGGGATTAGCGGGATATTATCGTCGATTCGTTCAAAATTTCTCAAGGATTGCAACACCATTGACAAAGCTTACACGGAAGAATGAAAAGTTTATATGGAACGATAAATGCGAAGAAAGTTTTCAGGAATTGAAGCAAAGATTAATCACGACACTTATTTTTTCACTTCCAGACGATCAAGGAAATTTCGTAATCTATAGCGATGCTTCTCATAAAGGACTCGGATGCGTTCTGATGCAGCACGATAAGGTGATTGAGTATGCGTCAAGGCAACTGAAACAACACGAACAGAAATATCCTACTCATGATTTGGAGCTACCAGCCATAGTTTTTGCTTTGAAAATTTGGAGACATTATCTCTATAGAGAAAAATGCAAGATTTACACAGATCATAAAAGCTTGAAGTACATATTCACACAGAAGGAGCTTAATATGAGGCAGAGGAGATGGTTAGAATTGATTAAGGATTACGACTGCACGATTAACTATCATCCCGGTAACGCAAACGTTATGGCAGACGCGTTGAGTCGGAAAGAAAAGTTAAATGTGTTATCAGTACCTGAGGAGATATATACGGAATTTCAGAAATTGGAATTGGAGATTAGAGTTTGCAAGCCTGACGAAGCGAAAGTGTATAGTATGACTTTCCAGCCAGAATTATTAGATAAGATAAGAAAGTGTCAAGAAGAGGTAATGGATCAAGACATAAATCGTTTGGTAGGTGAAGAATTGTGCACACAAAAGGATGATCAAGGTATTCTTAGGTTGTTACATATATTTGATAATGTCATGGCTAATATGTTTTATGTTTAGCTTTCAGATCTTACTTGAACAGGATAAATCAGTACTTAACTGTTGATCAGTACTTATACTGGAAGTCAGGACTTAAGGATATCAGTACTTATGATATCAGGAGATAATCATCAGAAGATAGATATCAGAACTTAAGTGCTGAAGGACGATCAGATAAGGACAGTAGCTGATTAAAGGAAAGAAGATCAAGATAAACATAAGAAGAGATATGCATGAAGAAGGAATTCTGTAAAGAATGGAATACTTGGAAGAAAAGATATCTGATTGATATATTTTAGGAAGCAGAATTATATTCCATATCAATTAGCGATTATCTTGTAACTGTGTAGTATATAAACACAGACATAGGGTTTACACTAAAAGTGTTATCATTATTAGAGAAGATTATTCATTGTAACCCTAGCAGCTCTCGTGATATTTTTTCATCACTGAGAGGTAACAGTTCCATACTGTAACAGTAGTTTATTATTTCAATAAAGTTTGTTTTATGTTACTTAAGTTCTTTAAGTTCGATTTGAGTGTACTATACACTGTATTCACCCCCTCTACAGTGTATGTGACCTAACAATTGGTATCAGAGCCTATCTGTTAACATACATACAGTTAAAGATCCAAACACAATCATGTTGGACACAGAAACTCCAACTAAGCCTACCAAAACTGAGGAACCACCAAAGACACAAATTCAGAGTCGGTATGAGACCATCAGAGTTCCCATACTGAGACCATCTGAATATCCCATATGGAAGGTAAGGATGACCATGTTCCTGGAAGCAACAGATCCAGAATACCTTGATAGAATCAAGGAAGGCCCTCACAAACCAACCAAGCTCGCTGTTGCAGTTGCAGGTGAAGCAGCAAAGACCGTACCAAAGGAGAAGAGTGATTATACTGCTGAAGACATAGCATCAATTGCTAAGGATGCTAAGGTACGACACTTACTGCATAGTGCCATTGATAATGTAATGTCAAACAGGGTAATCAACTGCAAGACTGCTAAGGAGATATGGGATGCTCTGGAAACAAGGTGTCAGGGAACTGACACAATTAAGATGAAAAAGGAAGACAATACTCACTCAAGAGTATGAACACTTTGACTCAAAGACTAATGAGTCATTGAATGATTTATATGATAGATTTGTCAAACTTTTGAATGATTTGTCATTGGTTGATAAAGAGTATTATCTTGAAGATTCAAACCTTAAGTTCCTGTTAGCTCTTCCTGAATGCTGGGATTTGAAGGCAACGACAATAAGAGACAACTACAATCTTGATGAAACAACTCTTGACGAAATCTATGGAATGCTCAAGACTCATGAGCTGGAGATGGAACAAAGAAGCAAGAGGAAAGGAGGAAAGTCAAGGACAGTTGCTCTTAAGGCTGAAGAAGAATTCCCCAAAGCAGCTTCCTCAAAGAAAGACAAGGGTAAAGCTCTTTTCATAAAGTCTGATACTGAGTCATCAAGTTCTGAGAGTGATGATGACTCAGATTCTGAAAGCTTGCCTGAGACTGATGCTGATGAGGAGATGATGAAGCTGTGTGCTCTTATGGTGAAAGGAATCACAAAGATTGCATACAGGAAGTTCAGGAAGGGAAAGAAGTTTTCCAGGAAAGGCATAAGTTCTGATAAGAAGAATTTCAGAAGATCTGAAGGCAGAGGAGGAAAGTCTGACAGAGGAGATTACACCAATGTTAAATGCTATAACTGTGGTGAGAAAGGCCACATATCTCCTGATTGCAAGAAGGTAAAGGGTGACAAAGGCAAGGCTCTTATCACAAAGCAGAAAAGCTGGACAGACACCTCAGACTCTGAAAGTGAGGAAAACTATGCATTGATGGCAAATGTTGATAAAGAAATTGCTGAGAGCAGTTCTGAAGCTGCTGAAACAAAGGTACCTCAGACTACTTATGCTTTTCATACTGATGATATTAATGAGTTGAGAAGATATCTTAAAACCATGTTTGTTAGTTATAGAGATCAAACTTTAACATGTGAAAGATTAACTTCTGAAAATCTTGCATTTAAGAAAAGAAATGATTTCTTAGAAAAAGAGTTAGTCATGTTCCATCAAACTCAGAAGGATAGAGATGATGCTTTTTATGTTAGGAATGAAGTGCTAAAAATAAATGAATCTCTAAAAACTGAGTTAGAAAAGGAAAGAGAGATTATCAGGACTTGGACTAACTCTGGCAAAACAACTCAAAATTTGCTAAGTAGTGGAAACTGAAAAGAGGGCTTAGGTTATGGAGAAGATAAGAATGATAAAGGAACTGAAGAAATTAAGTCTGTTGATAAGCAAAAGCCAAAGTTAAAACCTGTTAAGTTTGTAATTGTAAAGTCTGAAAATGAAAAATCAGAAGTTACAAAGAAATTAACTTCTGACAAACTAAAACAGGAAAAGACAGCTGAAGTGAACATAGGCTTAATGACAAAGAAGCAGCTTAAGCATAAGCTGAAAGATGTTAAGAATGCAAACAAGGTAAAATCACCTAGGAAAAATAGGAATGGAAAGGAAGGTGTGAATAAAAGCAATAATTATAAACCTGTTCCTGATGCTTCTAGGAAAACATGTCATAACTGTGGAAGTTCTAACCATCTGGCTTCTTTTTGCAGGAAGAATAAGAATATTAACTCCTTACCTTCAAAGTCAGGAGTTAAGAGTCAGTCTGTTAGATACAAACCACAAAATCCTTGTTTTCATTGTGGTAGTTTATGGCATTCCATTTATACTTGTAAGGAATATCATAGCTTGTACTATGATTATTATCAAATAAAACCTTCTTTGAAGAAAGTTTCCATTGTTCCTTCTAGTGTAAATTCTGATTCAAAGTCTGATAGTGTAAGTTCTGATAAGAAAAATGTTAACATAAACTCTGATGCTAAATCCACTGCAAATGTTAACAAACTTAATAAGGCCAAAGGATCCAAGCAAGTCTGGGTCTTTAAAACTAATAATTAGTGGTCTTTGTGATTGCAGGGAAACAGGAAAAATATTCTAGTTCTGGACAGTGGATGTTCAGGACATATGACTGGAAATAAGGCCCTGCTATCAGACTTTGTGGAGAAAGCTGGTCCAAGTGTTTCTTATGGAGATGGCAACATTGGAAAAACATTGGGATATGGCAATATCAATCTTGGAAATGTCATAATTAAATAAGTAGCTCTGGTCTCAGGACTTGAACACAACCTACTGAGTATAAGTCAAATCTGTGATAGAGGTTATCATGTTGATTTCTTTGAAGAACACTGTGAAATTGTGAGTAAATCTAAAGGCAAAGTTGTTCTGAAAGGATACAGGCGTGGTAACATTTATGAAGCTAAGCTTTCAACAAGTACTGATGGTTCTGCAATCTGTCTGATGAGTAGAGCATCAATTGAAGAAAGCTGGAATTGGCATAAGAAACTCTCTCATTTAAATTTCAACAATATAAATGAACTGGTCTAGAAAGATCTTGTGAGAGGATTGCCAAACACAGTATTTGCTCCTGATGGTCTTTGTGATTCATGTCAGAAAGCCAAACAAAGAAAATCTTCATTCAAGAGCAAGACTGAATCATCAATTCTTGAGCCTTATCATCTACTACATGTTGATCTATTTGGTCCAGTAAATGTCATGTCTATTGCAAAGAAGAAGTATGCGTTGGTCATAGTGGATGAGTTCACCAGATACACATGGGTGTATTTCTTGCATACAAAAAGTGAAACTGCATCAATCTTGATTGATCATGTCAAACATCTGGATAAAATGGTCAAAGATTCTGTGAAAGTTTTAAGGAGTGATAATGGCACTGAGTTCAAGAATTTGATAATGGAAGAGTTCTGCAAAAGCCATGGAATAAAGCAGGAATTTTCTGCTCCTGGAACTCCACAGCAAAATGGAGTTGTTGAAAGGAAGAATAGAACTCTCATTGAAGCTGCACGTACAATGCTTGAAGAAGCAAAGCTTCCAACCTATTTCTGGGCTGAAGCTGTGCAGACTGCTTGTTTTACTCAAAATGCAACACTCATTAACAAGCATGGAAAAACACCATATGAGATGGTGAAGAAAAAGAAGCCAAATCTGAAATACCTTCATGTATTTAGATGCAAGTGTTTTGTTCTCAAGACTCATACTGAACAGCTATCAAAGTTTGATCTAAAAGCTGATGAAGGAATCTTTGTTGGATATCCACTTTCCACAAAAGCCTTCAGAGTCTATAATTTGAGAACAAAAGTAGTCATGGAATCTATCAATGTCTCTTTTGATGACAAGAAGATTACTGGTCTTGAAGATTTCATTGACCATGATCAGCTGAGATTTGAAAATGAAGACTCAAATTCTGATACTGAAAATCCTGAAAGTCTAAGTCCTGATACTGTAAACTCTGATTGGAATAAACTCTGATGTTATTGAAACTGTGGTGGCTACACCAAGGGAAGATGCACCGATGCAGGGGGAGCATACTCAAGATCCTACCACAGCTCAAGAAACATCAGAACATACATCTGGCTCTTTAAATTCTAATTCGTCAAGTTCTGATAAGCCAAGTTCTGATAGTGCTGAAAATTTAAATACTGAAGACTCCAACTCAGAGAGCATAGTTTCAGGGGGAGCATCAGAAAATGAAAATGAAGATAGCATGGATCATGGGGGAGCATCCAGTTCTAGAGAAAACCTTCCATCTGCAAGGAAGTGGACAAAATCACATACACCTGATTTGATAATTGGAAATCCTGATGCAGGTGTTAGAACTAGAACAGGTACTTCAAATGAATGTCTTTACAATTCTTTTCTCTCTCAGACTGAGCCAAAGAAAGTGGAAGAAGCTCTTCAAGATGCTGATTGGGTGCAAGCAATGCAGGAAGAGTTGAATGAATTTGAAAGAAACAAAGTCTGGACCCTAGTGCCAAGACCAAAGAATAGATCTGTTGTTGGTATAAAGTGGGTATTCAGAAACAAAACTGACAGTGATGGCATAATTACAAGGAATAAGGCAATGCTGGTTGCAAAAGGATATTCTCAACAGGAGGGAATTGATTATGATGAAACATTTGCACCAGTTGCTAGGTTAGAAGCCATAAGGATATTCTTGGCTTATGTTGCTCACAAAAAGTTTATTGTCTTTCAAATGGATATGAAAAGTGCTTTTCTCAATGGAGAATTGGAGGAGGAGGTATATGTTGAACAACCTCCAGGTTTTGTAGATACCAAACATCCAAATTATGTCTACAGGCTTGATAAAGCACTTTATGGACTTAAGCAAGCTCCTAGAGCATGGTATGAGACTTTAGCTCAGTTTCTTCTGGAAAGTGGATTCAACAGAGGGACAATAGACAAAAATCTGTTCTACCTCAACCATGGAAAGGACTTACTTCTGGTCCAGATTTATGTTGATGATATCATTTTTGGATCTACAAATGACAAACTTTACAAGAAGTTTGCCAAAATAATGCAGTCAAGATATCAGATGAGTATGATGGGGGAACTTAGCTATTTTCTGGGCCTTCAAGTCAAGCAGAATGAGGAAGGCACTTTTATTTGTCAAACCAAGTACACCAGAAACTTGCTGAAGAAATATGGAATGCAAGATTGTTCAAGTGCATCCACTCCAATGGCCACTGCAACAAAACTGGATAAGGATACCGGTAAATCAGTAGATATTACTGACTATAGAGGTATGATTGGCTCTCTACTCTATCTAACTGCTAGTAGACCTGATATCATGTATGCTACCTGTCTTTGTGCAAGATTTCAAGCAGATCCAAGAGAACCTCACTTAACAGCTGTAAAAAGAATCTTTAAGTATCTTAAAGGAATAGCTGCTCTGGGATTATGGTATCCTAGAGAATCAGATTTTAAACTAATAGGTTACTCAGATGCAGATTTTGCAGGTTGCAAAATTGACAGGAAAAGCACAAGTGGAAGCTGTCAATTTCTTGGAGGCAGATTGGTTTCTTGGTACAGCAAGAAACAAAAGTCAATTTCCACATCAACTACAGAAGCAGAGTATATTGCTGCAGGAAGCTGTTGTGCACAGATTCTTTGGATGAAGAATCAGTTACTGGATTATGGGTTAACATATTTCAAAATCCCTATTTACTGTGATAATCAAAGTGCTATTGCTATGACAGGTAATCCAGTTCAACACTCTATGACAAAGCACATCAGCATCATGTACCACTTCATCAGGGAACATGTGGATGAAGGTACAGTGGAATTGCATTTTGTTCCCACAGATCAACAACTAGCAGATATCTTCACAAAACCACTGTGTGAAGCTACTTTTACAAGATTGGTAAATGAACTTGGAATGGTTTTAGGTTCTTTCTCTAAATCTGCTTAGTCTTGTTCTGTGTTATCAGACTTTATGCTCAGTATTTACAGAATTAATCTCATTGTGTATTCTGTGCTTAATTGATAAATGTCTTTAAGTACTGACTGTTGTCTGATATATATTTCTAAACTCTGATAAGTGATATGTCTGTTCAAGTACCTATTCAATCCTATGAGGATAACTGTGCTAGATACTGACCTAGTAGTCTTCAATAAACAAATGATTCCATGTAAGAAGTAATTATTTCAGTGGAAATCTTATGACACTAGCAAATTCTGATAATTGAGCTTAATTAAGTTTACTTTGTATATCTTATTACTAAGTCACAAATTAGAATAATGTTACTCATCTGTTAAGTTCTGATACTAGTAAAACTGCTGAATGTACTAAGTGCTGATAAACCTCACTTATCAAAAGAAAAAGCAAAAAGATCAAAGAATAAAATCAGGTACTCCTTTGAGATCTAGAGTAAAAATATGGAAGGGACGACCCAAGTGCATTGCTGGTATTAAGTAAATATGCATTAGAAAAGCAAAATATTTTCTTGGTGACTTTTCACACTCTATGATTACTGGAGAAATACTCTGATAATAGCATAAATTCTGATAAACAGTCGTGACTCACTTACACTGAGAAGCCACTGTAAAATAGAATTTCAAAAGATGCATAAAATTAGCACAAAACAGTTGAGGTGGACTCAAGCATGAACTCATTCATCAGTAGGTTTCAGGACAATGACAGCTCTTTAGCAAAATTTTAGTTATGCCTTATTTCTAAGATGTACTGAAGTGACTCAGACTTTACTCTTTGTCTGTTATTTATCTTAATGCACACACTAATCAGTCCATATGAATGATGAAAATTACTGTGGCGGTCTATGTTATTTTAGATAAACAGTCACTGTGTCACTTTGCACAAATTCTGAGGACAAGTTCTAGTTACACGTTCTAATGATTAAGTTCTGAAGTCTACAACTCAGAACTTGTATGAGGATTTACTAAGATGGGCATTCCTTTTTCGAGTTAAGAAATTATGTTCTGATGACTGTTAAGTTCTGATATAAGTCTAAGTTCTGATATTACAGTCTAATGTTTTACTTGACTTATCTGTGAATAACATTTGATAACAGTCTCAGTTAATAATTGAATATGTTGAAGTGGAAGATTAATAGTCACTATGGTTAGGGTTAATGGTATTTGTACCTGAACAGTCCAATGTTACTTGTTTCTTGTGCGCTTTAAACCATGTTTCCTCTTTCCAATGAATGTTATTCTTTTTCAAAGTCTAGGGAGACGAGGTAGAATTAATTCTACCTATCAACATTCAATTTCTTTGCGTCTTCTGGCATTCTCTTGCCTATATAAGCAGCCACTTCACATCAGTCTTTCCATCAAATTCTTCTCACACACTTATCTTCATACTTCTTCTTTCAAAAACACAATGGTCAGATACAACATGTTTTTGAACTACCAAAACTTCAATATGGAGCTAAGCTGTGCCGATTGGCAGCAGGAATGGCATGTCACAGCCATTCCTGAGGAGATATGGGACTCTGTCCCACAGGAGGTACTGACACACCTCCTGTTCTTCTATATGGACTACCATCGCCATCTGGAGCGATTGGAGGAGGAAAGGCTGGAAGCTCTCCGCCAGCAAGAGCGAATCATCAGACTCGCCATTCTGTTTGTCGAGAGTAGGAAGAAGAAGAAATGATTTAATCTTGTCTTCTTCCTGTTTTTCTTCATCATCAGCTTTGTCAGGCTTCTTAGCTAGGACTAAGGCTGTTGATGTTCGGTTTAGAAGCTTAGGGAAAATCTTGTATAAGTATTGATGTAATTTCCATTTCATAAATGTATTGTCTTGATATATTAATGAAAGTTATTTTTACTTCAAGATTTTGTCTCTGAGTTATTTTATCTTGTGTTGATAAATCCTGATTGATATTCCGATGACCATATAAATTTTGTTTTATATTAAGTTCTGATTCGTTTTCAGCACTTACTTATCTAATTTATCTTGGTCATTTTCATGTGATGTATTTTCAGAATATTAATGATGCAGTGAAAAATAATTCAATCAGTGAGAACGGTTTAAATTTTGAATTAAAACTATTTCTCTTGATAAATGGAACGGTTTTTCCTTGAAACTAGGCAAATGGGTAAGTAATGATTCCTGTTTTCTCGAGCCCAGTAACTGTCCGTTATTACTGCATGTCTGACAGGTGTCCAACGGTAACATTTTTGTTCAGAGTATAAGTACAACAGAGAGAAGATTTCTTTAATCTTTTATTTTCTTCATATTTTATCTCTCTCCTTACTTTTACTCTCTTTCTCTTTATTTCTCATGTTGGTTTTTCATACAGACATTATATCAAACACCTAACAGGCATACTTGAATCTCAATTTTTTTTCACATGGCACCAAAGGATTTAATCATTGATGGAGCTAAGTTTGTCCCCAACAACTATGCTGCAGTTCTTGATCACACTGAAGCTCCATCTGAATTGCACTTTGTGCAAGATCTTCTTGCACATAGTGAGGTTGGGTATGCATTAACACAACCTGAATTCTTTTCAAGCCAACAAGTTCTGAGGTTTTGGAGGACTGTACTTTTTGATGATGGTGGTCAACGTGGAACTCCCAGTATTAACTTCCAAGTGGGTGATTCATCCTTTGTAGTCACTCCTGGTACAGTACGCAGGGCTTTACATCTTCCAGAAGATTGTACTTTCTCAATTCCAGAGGACTCAGCCCTTCGGGAGTTAATGGCTGAATTGGGATATGAAAAGAGTCTGACGAAACTTGGACAGTTGAAACGGGCTAATATCAGAAGAGAATGGAGTTTCTTCTTTGATTGCATCACCAAAGCTTTTGGGAACAAATGTTCGAATTTTGATGCTATTCCAATTATGAGTCAGCATATCGGGTATGCAATTATCAATCAAACTCATTTTGATTTTGCAACTGCTTTAATTGGTTTTATTGGGGATAGGATGACAGAGGATCGAGATGTTGTTTATTTTGCTAGATTCTGTCAACTTATTTACACTTATTGTACTGATGAACCTCATTTAGTCAGCACCCAAACCCCACCTTTTAAGGTTGCAAAACGATACTTTAATGACCTGGTAAATGCTGATACTAAGAAAAAAGTGGTTAGACCATTACAAATTCCTCAGTCTGTAAAACAGATCCTAGTAAATGCTGATCCTGATACTTATAGATCTGTTTACTTTGATGTCCAACCAACTCCAAACACCCAAAATCCATCAACCTCAGTACCTACCTCTCATTCTACTCAACCTACCCTCAGAACATAGCTCAAATCCTATCTCTCCACTTCACAGACTGCTCAACCTTCATCTTCAGCACCTACTGTGAAATCTTCATCTTCCAAGCCAAAGAGGACAAAGAATGTTCCTCAAACACCTCAAAAGAGAAGGAGGATTGCATTGAGAGATGAATCTGATTCTGAGGAACCGGTTCCTGCTAGAGAACCTGTTATAACTGAAGCTGAGAAAGAGATTTCTCAGAAGGATTCTGAAATTGGGGGTTCTAGGCTTCTCAAGAGGCTTAGACGAATGACAGTTCCTGAAACTCCCAAGGAATCCAAATCAACAAGGAAGTACAAGAAACAGAGGGCACAAAGGCCAGTTTCAGATGATGAAGAGGAAGCAGCTAAGGAAGGGGATCAGGAATCTCTGATCTCATAAGACAAGGAATTTGCTCCAGTCACTTCTTCTCCATCAACTCCATCTCAGAAAGCTGTATCTGACAAGGCTAACTCACCATCTGTGTCTCTTGTTGATCCAGGCACAAGTGCTGATATTGATGTTCAACACTTGGTTGTGTCTGAAGTATTTCTCTTAGAAGCTCCAACAGCAAATAATCCTTCCACAACACCTGTTACTGATGCTGTTCAAACTCCAGAGTTATCAACAACACCTTCTCTGCATCAAGATGCTGATGATCAGACTTTAGGTGAGCATTAGGATATGGCTATTGATCAGAACTTAGTATCAGATCAGCAATTAGAGGATGCTGAAGCCTCCATTACTACTCACACTGTTATCTTATCAGAAGATACTGATTCTTTAAGTTCTGATGTTGTAAATGCTGGAGATACTGGTGATGCTGCTCCAACTGTAGATGCTGATGAAGCAGGTCCTTCAGGACATACTCCTCAACAGACTCTTCCTAAGTCTGAACTGGTAAAGAAGTTTGTTACCGGGGAAGCACCAGTACCTTGGCGTGAAACTCCTGTAGGTCAGGAGTGGACTAAGGAATGGAACTCAGTTTCATGTGTTCCAACTGAAAAACATCTTGCTGAGCACTTGACTAAAGCTGATGAAATGTTAAATTCTGATGATTTTAAAACCCAGCTTAGAGTCACTGCATTGAGTACTAAACATCTACAAGGTCTTCATTCAACTACTCATGCAGAGCTACACAAGATTCAGGAGAACTTTATCAAACAGGAACAAGTTTGGAAAATTGATAAGAAAAAGTTCTTTCAACCTACCATTGACAGGATTGCTTATATTGAGAAAACTCAAGAGAAACAACAAGCTCAGATTGATGAAATTCTGACAAATCAAGCTTCTCAACAATCGCAACTTACTGAAATCCAATCCTCAGTGGAATTATTTATCTCTCTTTTACTACCTGCTGATGCCAAAAAGGGGGAGAAGGTAATTAAGTCCAAATGCAAAATTAACAAGACACTGCAAGGAAAGGATGATGGAAATGATGATCAAGGATACTCTGGAATGGGTAGCGGTCATAGTCAAGGTAGAAGGTTTACATCAAGACAAGCTAGTCACAGGACAAGTTCTGATACTGGGAAAAGAATAAGTTCTGCTGCTGGTAAAAGGATAAGTTCTGATGAACTTCTAGATCTTGATGAGGAAATGTCAAGACAGTTATTTCTTCAAGAAAATCCAGGAATGGACTTGAAAGTTTAAAGGAAGAAGAAGCCAGACTTAAATCAGAGAAAGTCACATCTAAATCTGAAGCTTCTGGTAAAAAATCACTTCCAAAACTCAAAGGCATTGTGAACAAAGAAAGGACACATACTGAAGCAACATTGGCTAGATCACAACCACAGATAGATCCAAGATCCAAGGGTAAAGAAAAGGTTGGTGAACCTATCAAGGTTTATGTACCTCCTGAGGAAGAAGAAATTACTGATGAAAAGGATGATCTTGCTCTGACTTCAAGAAAAGTTCTTAAAACAACCTTTGACATGGCTCAAGTTGTTCAGAGTCAAGAAATTGTAAGTTCTGATATTCAGAAGAAGCAAGTAACCTCTGACATAGCTCAAGTTAACTTGATATCAGAAAATAGATCAAAGACACTCCTACCAGGATTCACTAAAGCAAAATAGACTCAATCTTTGAAGACTACTGCAAGTGGTTTTGAAGGAAGAGTAGTTACTGGAAAGGAAGCTAGAGATAAAACTGGATTGGGAAGTGTTGATGAAAGAAGAGTACACAACACTACCAATGATCCAACTTCTTTGAGTGAACCAGGTATTGGAGCAACTCCTGAGAGATTGAATCAACTGGAATCTGTACAGATGGTTTACCATACCTACTTGAAAGAATACATCATGTTGTATTTCATGACAGATGGTAGGGTTTATCATATAAGACAAAATGCCATTCCATTGAAGTATTTTGAAGAATTGGAGCATGTACTTTTCTTACTTCAAGTGGATGACAGAATAACAGGGACTGCTGCAAACTACTTAAAAGAACAGATTCAGAGACAGAAAAGGCTTTATTCTGTTAAGTCTGACAGCATATATGTTCCAAAGTACATAGATCACAATGGTGATATTGTTGATATGAAGCTTAATAATGCACAGATCAGAACATATCTTGGTATTAAGGGACTTGAATTCAATCTAGAGTCTGACAAAGCTTATGTCATAAGACTAGATCAGGAGTTGAGAAAAGCAAAGATCAATGATCTCAGAGCTGCAATCTTTCAAACTGGTGAAGATACTGCAGAGCTTAAAGATGTCAAAAGGAGAATGATTGATGAACTCAGATATGTTGAGAAATGTTTGTTGAAGAACTATCTCAGAACAACTCCTGACATCAGAGAGATTAGAAAATGATGAAGCCAAGTCGAAGATCTACAACTGCTTAAATTCTGATATTTATACAGACTGAAGTTGTTATCAGAAGTTGAAATTGGTAAAAGCTTTGAGGACTGTAAGTTGTAGTTATCTAGTCTAATTCTCATGCATTTGTACTTAATGTTTTTGACATCATTAAATATCTGTTAAACTTGTATATTATGTTAATTTACAAGTTGGGGGAGATTTTTAGATATATTTGATAATGTCATGGCTAATATGTTTTATGTTTAGCTTTCAGATCTTACTTGAACAGGATAAATCAGTACTTAACTGTTGATCAGTACTTATACTGGAAGTCAAGACTTAAGGATATCAGTACTTATGATATCAGGAGATAATCATCAGAAGATAGATATCAGAACTTAAGTGCTGAAGGACGATCAGATAAGGACAGTAGCTGATTAAAGGAAAGAAGATCAAGATAAACATAAGAAGAGATATGCATGAAGAAGGAATTCTGTAAAGAATGGAATACTTGGAAGAAAAGATATCTGATTGATATATTTTAGGAAGCAGAATTATATTCCATATCAATTAGCGATTATCTTGTAACTGTGTAGTATATAAACACAGACATAGGGTTTACACTAAAAGTGTTATCATTATTAGAGAAGATTATTCATTGTAACCCTAGCAGCTCTCGTGATATTTGTTCATCACTGAGAGGTAACAGTTCCATACTGTAACATAGTTTATTGTTTCAATAAAGTTTGTTTTCTGTTACTTAAGTTCTTAAAGTTCGATTTGAGTGTACTATACACTGTATTCACCCCCTCTACAGTGTGTGTGTGACCTAACATAGGTTTTCTTCTAGAATTTGGATTCCACCAGTAGCGGAGTTAAAAAATGAAATTTTACAGGAAGCTCATAATTCAAGGTATTCAATCCATCCAGGGAGTACCAAGATGTACAAAGATTAAAGAAAAATTATTGGTGGCCAGATATGAAGAGGGAAATTGCGGAATGGGTTAGCAGATGTTATACATGTCAGAGGGTTAAAGCAGAGCATCAGAGACCAAGTGGATTGCTACAGCCATTGGAGATTCCAGAGTGGAAGTGGGAGCATATTTCCATGGATTTCATAGTTGGATTACCAAGGACAAAAGCTAATCATGATTCCATCTGGGTTATAGTGGATAGACTTACCAAGTCAGCTCATTTTCTGCCTATAAATGAAATATTTTCACTCGACAAGTTGGTCCATATGTACCTGAAGGAAATTGTAGTTCGTCATGGAGTTCATGTGTCTATCATATCCGATCGAGATCCAAGATTTAATTCGAGATTTTGGAAGAGTTTTCAAGAATGTTTGGGAACGAGACTAAATATGAGTACGGCTTACCATCCACAGACGGACAGCCAGAGTGAAAGAACGATCTAGAAAATTGAAGAAATGTTGCGTGTTTGTGCTATTGATTTCAAAGGAAGCTGGGACGAGCATTTACCCCTGGTAGAATTTGCTTACAATAACAGTTATCATGCCAGTATTGGGATGCCACCCTATGAAGCCCTTTATGGACGCAAATGCAGATCTCCAGTGTATTGGGACGAGGTAGGAGAATGCAAAATACTTGGACCTGAATTAGTACAGCAGATAAAGGAAGTTGTTGAAGTTATCAAGAAGAGATTAATAGCAGCACAAGACCGTCAAAGGAAATATGCAGATCAATCAAGGAAAGACATGGAATTCGAAGAAGGGAATTTGGTATTACTGAAAGTATCACCGTGGAAGGGATTAACGAGATTTGGAAAGAAAGGAAAACTGACCCAAGATACGTTGGACCTTTTGAGATTTTAAAGCGCATTGGCAAAGTAGCTTACGAGTTGGCGTTACCTCCGCACATGGAGCACATTCACAATGTTTTTCACGTATCGATGCTTAAGAAGTATAATCCAGACTCCAGGCATGTAATAGAATATGAGCCAATAGAGCTTCAGGAAGATTTGTCATATGTAGAGAGTCCGATAGAAATTCTAGAGGAAAGAGAGAAAGTATTAAGAAATAAAGTGGTAAAGCTAGTAAGAGTATTGTGGAGAAACCCAAAGGTTGAAGAGTCAACCTGGGAGTTAGAAAGTGATATGAGAGCAAAGTACCCTCATTTATTTTCTTAGGAGATTCTGAGGACAGAATCCTTTTAAGGGGGGAAGGATGTAATATCCGGGATATATCGTGTAATTATTTTGCTAATAAATAATTATTATGTATGTTCAGTATTTATTCAGTGAATTATTTGTTAAGTGTTAAAAGTGTTTGGATGTTAAAAAAATAATATTAATTGAGTATTTTAATTTTTATATGTCCAAAATAAAATATAGATAATTGTCATATCTTCCTATTTATTTTTATAGTGATTTATGATTTTATAGGAAATATATGGATTTTGTAACATCTTTTTCTGGGTATTTAAAAACTATTTTATATAATCGGGAACCAACCGACATCATCTGTTTTTACGTTTTTATAACCCGAAACTCTTCCAAAAACTCCTTCCCTACCTAATTGCAATATTGCGAGCATTTTCCATGTTTCGACTTTTTCGATCCGGCGTATGGCTTGTCTTGCGCGGGTCCCGGCGTAACATTTTCGATACATTATTCGTTTCCGTAAAACTCGTATTTTTGATAAACGGGATCTTTTTATTAAACTATCACAATTATTACCTCATAATACGTGTAACCAGGCGCTGAGACCAAGACCTCACTACAAATTGTACTGGTTTGGATAATTATCCCGAAAACCGGTACCGTTTGGATCAGTTTTTATAAATAAACGTACCATTTTATATCCGGAATGATCCAACGGGATACTAATTTTCCGTAATTATAAATAACCTTTACCGTATTTTATTACGTATCAAAAATCATTTGCAGATAGTAATTACATAATTTTCCAGAGAAAATACCTATATTCATAAACCTTTCTAAGAATCATACAGCAATTTGAAGGTGTTAGTGATCTCTGTTTTTAAAGCTTGAGTAACCAAAACGAAGGTCTCAGAGTGTTCAATCAGTTTCTTCAAGTTCCAGAACTGCAGAAATCAAGGTTCATTTTCTATATTTTTATTTATTTTTGAATTATTATGATAAAAAATATGAATTTTTTCGGATGATTGTTTGAATGATTTGATGATTGCATGTTGTAGAGCTTGTTTTCCTGATGATTTTGATATATTATATGACTGATTTGGAGTTCAATAACATGTTCAAAATTGAGTTTGATTTTCGAATTTTGAAATTAGGGTTTATAACCCGAATGAATGTTCTTAATTAAAATTTAGGGCTTTTTGATTTAGGGGTTATTAGCTATTAATATATAGTGGGTTGTGTTCCTTATAAAATTTGCAATCGATTGGTATATAGCTCGTTAACAGAGGATTCATGAATTGAAGGGAGTTGTATTTTTAAAGTTACGTCGAGTTCGCCAGAAACCCGCGAACTTCTCGGCCAAATTTCGGCCAACTCAGGGATGGGTTGTGTAATTTTATGGCATGGTTATGTTCCTGGTATTGTGTAGTTATGATCTGGAGGTGTTGGTGGGGTGAGGACGCTGGAATCGTCTTCTCCGGCGAGACATAACGTTTTCCGGCGACCCCCTGCAAAATTACAGTTTGTTTAATAACCCCAATTTTTGGAAATTTTTGAAACCCTTATGAATAGTGTTTTTACTGAATGAGAAAACTTTTCATGCCACACTATGTAGGGGTTCTGATATGGATATTCTGAGATTTTATTAGTACTTTATATGGGATATAAGTGTATGTAAAGATCGTCAGAATCCAAATCCGAACACTTTGATTTTTCCCGGAAAATCCACTAGATACGGAAAGAATTGAGTATAAGGTAACAGGATAAAAAGGATTTAAATTAAAGGATTATAAGAGAGGATCATAAAAGAGATATAATATATTGAGAAAGGTTAAGGGAACCTAAGTAATAAGATCCCGGGTATGATCCCTCAAACGATAAACAAGAACGAAAGTTAAGCGAAGCGTAAAACAAATAAACGGTCAAGAAACAAGCTTGTAAAAGAAGCAAGGGAGACTAATCAAGTGGAGTAGAAAATAGATGACATCATCACTCCATAAGAGTTAGACAAGTGGCTAGATGGTGAGGTAAGCATGGTGATGCAAGCATTAATCAAGATATTTATCCAAGATTAAACCTCCACCAAGTATTCTAATCATATTTTTTAACCAAGTAATCAACCAAGCAACTCCTTTCTTCTCTCCCCACCTTGTAGCTTCGACTTTTTCATAAAAATGGAGGTTTAGAAATTCAAAGTCCAAGCTTGGCTCATTCATAATTCTCAAGGTAATTCCCATGGCTTCTTGATATTATAACTTAGTTATCCTAGAAGTTTGAGCTTCAAAAATCATGTCTTTCTTAGCTAATTAATTCATCAAAGATGATGATGAATAGTAATGAATAGTAACTTTCAAGAACTAACTTTGATTTCTTGATTTCTTTTGGAAGTTCAAGGTTGTTTAAGCTTAGATCAGGGCTCTCTTAGGAATTTCAAGGCTCTTTGATGGTATTAAGAAGCTCCAAGAAGGTATAACCAAGCTTTCCCCTTTGATTTAAGTTATAAGTTTGTATGAGCTTGGATTGTAAATGGAGGTTTTAATGGTTGAATTAGTGAATGAAATATTAAGCATGTTTAGTTATGTATGTAAGTTATTGTAGTTAATTATTGAGCCGTTATCATACTTGGTATTAAAATTATGATCCATGGATGTTTTGACTTAGAAAATGGTGGAGTGGTAGGTTGGTTTGTTTGTGGTTGATGTTTGGATTGTTGTGGTTGGTTTGGTGTTGATTGGTGGTGATTTGATATTGAATTGATTTGGTAAAATTTGAGAATCGCTAAGGTATAGCCGTCGTAATGCCCAATTTTCCTTAGACTGTTTTGTGAATGACTTTTGCACCCGAACACTAACTACCATGAACTGACCATTGCCATGTTTAGATAGTTCATGTTACGAGCTTCGTTTGGATATGTAGTTCGTTTGATTCCGATGTACGGTTTAGGAGAAATGACCGTTTTAAATAACGGCGTTTAGCGAACGAAACTTTTCCCCTCGCCTTACTTTGAAACATAGATTAAAGACCAAAAAGGGTTAATTAATGTATGAAACAATTATGGTAAGAGTGTTAGGCAGTTGGTAAGACACCCGCGAAGGAATCTCTTTAAAACTCATAATGGTTAATTTATTAAAAATGGTGGAGCCGAGGGTACTCGAGTGACTTAAGAGAATCAGTAAGCACAAAATGAGCGTTAGAGTCTGAGTTGGTTAGAGTATAGATTTACAAGTGACTTTGGTTTAATTGCAACTTACTTGTTGCTTATAGGTTACCAGACTGGTCCCGAGCCATTCGTAACCCCCAGTCGCTCAGGCAAGTTTTCTACCCGTTATACTGTTGTTGTGATGTAAATATATGTATATGCATTATCTTGTGTTATTGCATGATTGTTATTAGCAAATTTTGCGATATATTGGAGCATGCTGATATGGTATATATGCATGTCTGTTTCGTAATCTGGTTATCTATCTGTTATTTCAATGCTTATAGTTGCATAATACCTATGCTAGAAATAAGCAAGTAGTTGCGTATACCCTTAGTATAGGGGATAAAAGGTGAACATATTTCTAAACCGGGAGTCGATGTTCCCGAGTATATTATATATATATATTTATATATATGGATATAGTTTTTAAAACTATTGATCGAATAAGGTTTATTCGATACCTTTATTTTACTTAATTGAATATTATTTTGAGTATTCATTCGAGGGCTTATGACTCAGTTTATTTTATTATTTGAATATTATTTGAATATTCATTCAAGGGCTTATGACTCAGTTTATTTTATTATTTGAATATTATTTGAATATTCATTCGAGGGCTTATGACTCAGTTTATATTATTATTGAATATTACTTGGATATTCATTTGAGGATGTATGACTCCTTTATTTTATGAATATTATTTATAGTATTCATTCGAGGTATTATGACTCTGCTTATTACTTAATAATATTCTTTATTATATTAAAGAATAAGGTGTCGATAATCAAACTTATTTTTGATTATTCAAATAAAGATATTACTTTCGTATAAGTATATCTTTGATTATTTGCTATTCATTTCAAGTATAAGTTTTCCAACTTCTACCTCAATTATTCTTCATGGGAATATTATTTAAATAATAATATTCAGATATTCCTTTCATATTGGGACTGATTTATTTTATAAATCAGCATTACTCCAAACATTCTTAAAAATGTTTTCGAGTCTTCAAAATGAATTTAAAAAGGGTAGAGCGGATCCCAAAACTTGTTTTCAAATTCAAGATCTTCCATTTTAAGGGGACTTGAATACTCGCTCAAAAATCTAAGGGATCCGGCTCTATGGTGTATTTTATATTCACAACAAGGTTGCAGTTTTGGTAAATGAATTGATTACTTACCCAACATTCGGGAAGTAAGTCCATCTATTGAGTCGGCCAAAGCAACATGTGCTCAGTGGGCGTCCATGATAGTGTAAGTGGCTCAGTGGGAGTCCATCAAATGCATAAGTGGCTGAGTGGCAGTCCAGCATAAGGTCCTATTGCGACCAGGGTGATGACCAGTGGGGAATTCGTCCATCTACTAGTAGAAAAGGTTACTTATTGGTATCTTTGCCTGATCAGCAAGATATCAGGTTTATGCCAAGGTTTTCTCCTTTCCAAATTCATTGGATATTGCAACTCTGTTTATAATTTTCATAACAGAGGTTTTCAAGGAGTGTATGAAATGTATATATATATAGGTATATATATGTCGGGACTTAATGAAGTATCTCGTAACTTCATTATTTATAATGATATTCAAAGATTGAATCTATTCAAATCTTGTCTTGTAGTCTCATCTATGTGATGAACTTTTGAAACTGATTATAACTTGAACGGTGGTAGTTCAAGTAGTATTTGGGAAAGATATAAGTATATTGGGGTATCTTGTAACTTCATCTTTTAAACTTATATCTAGTTAATGATTGTCTTATGAATGACAAAGATTTTCGGAAAAATGTTGAGACAAGGTTAGATATATGAGATCACCTTGCAACGATTTTTTTTATATATACAGTTATAAACTGGAACTTTGTGTGTATTATGCATGGAAGAGGACTTCCAATATTTTGAAAAGTATATATGTATATATATATACTGAATATTTTGCGACTTCATCGCATTAAAGATATAAAACTTGGTTCATTTCTTTTGATCAAGACTTTCCTGAGTACTATGAGAAGGCTCATATATTGTTAATCATTATACATATTATTTTGGTGGGCTTGCTGCTCACCCTTGCTTTCTTCTTTCATCACACAACATCAGATAGACAAGATGAACCAGACCAAGCTCCCGATTCGTAAGCGGTTAGAAAACGTTCGGCAATCTTCTGGAAGCGTTGATGCTGCTGTAGCTGAGGTAGGAACTACCAATAGGCTAGGCTTTCAACTTTTGATGTACCAGACTTATGTATAATATGAATTGTAATAATGGCAAAGAAAATGTAAATTTATTTAAAAAAACTTTTAATGCGTATTGGCATATAATTGTGGAACAAAACGACTTGTGATTTTTTTTTGAGTATTCATCTCTAAGACTATAACTTGGGGTGTGTGTGTGTATATTGTGGGGTCACAGTAAAGAGTAGTTGATTGTTTAATAAGATTGGGTGTTGTTAAGGGAAGTGGAACTCATGACAACCCGGATCCCCGACCCCGGATTTGGGGGTGTTACAGAAATGGTATCAGAGCTAAGCGTTATAAACCTCAGAGATGATGTGACGTTAAGATAATAAGTTCATTAAGATAATAAGAACTCTTGGCAAGTTCATAGTCGGGCTACCTAACGTAGCACCAACAGTTAAAACCCTTATGGGAACCCTTATAAATGTAGCGATAGAAGCGTAGTTCGTTATCGTATATGGTAGCGGGACTCTGAACCCTTAGGTTGAGGAGCAACAACGCGATGATGTTTTATTACTTATTGGAGATCAGATTATGGATCCGATAGAGCATCCTAACGCAGGACCAGATGATGTTCATATTGAGGATGTAGCGGTTAAGGATGTTGTCCTAGAAGGGATTGTTGTTGAGGAGGATCCCGTGGAGGATCCTGACAAGAATGAATAAAGGACCACTGTGGAATTGATAACCATGGTTAGAGCGACTACCAGAGGTAGGACTGGTCGGTCACTACCGGAGGTTCGTTCAAGTTTGTAAAGATAGTAGCCCCTTTAACGCGGCTTACTCATAAGACTGAGAAGTTCGAATAGACAGAGAAAAGCGACAACAACTTTTAAGAACTGAAGCAAAGGTTGGTGACGGCCCCTATGTTGGCGTTGCCGGATGGAAAAAGGAGATTTGTGATTTGTAGTGACGCTTCGCATAAGGAATTTGGGTGCTTCTTATACAGCACAGCAAGATAATCGTGTCCGCGTCAACACAATTAAGGGAATATAAAATTCGATATCCCCGCCCATGAGCTTAGGCTCGTGGCAATAGCTTTACCCTAAAGATTGGAGGCACTACTTGTATGGAGAGAAGTACGGGATTTACACAAACCATAGGAGCTCTAGTGCATTTTCACGCAGAATGAGCTCAACATATGCCCGAGGAGGCGGTTAGAGCTAATCAAGAATTATGATTGGGAGATTCTTTATCATTCGGGGAAAGCCAATGTGGTGGCTGATGCCCTTAGTAAAAAGGAGAGACTCAAGAGGTTAATGTCTTTGGGATTTCATTGAGATCTGCGACACCTTCAAGTTTAGCAGTGTTTCTGAAGATGCTATAAAGCTGAGACTATTCCTATTCTCTCTGAGGGACAAGGCTAAGAGCTAGTTACACTCTCTACCAGCTGGTTCGATTACTACTTGGGAAGATCTTGCTCAAAAATTTCTTACTAAATTCTTCCCTATGGCAAAGACAGCTGCAATCAGGAATGCTATTACTCAATTTGTGCAGCAAACGGGAGAATCGCTTTGTGAAGCTTGGGAGCGCTACAAGAAATGCTTAGGAAGTGTCCTCATCATGGAATGCCTGATTGGATGATCATCAATTATTTTTACAATGGGTTGGGAGCACAGTCCAGACCCATGCTCGATGCAGCATCAGGTGGAGCATTATGGGCAAAGAGCTATAAGGAAGCCTATGATCTAATTGAATTGATGGCTGCTGATGCATATCAGTATCCAACCCAGAGATGTCCATAGGGCAAGGTAGCAGGAGTTCTTGAAGTGGATATAGCTACGGCTATCACTGCTCAACTAAAGGCGTTGTCCATGAAGATCGATTCTCTGGCTAACTATGGTGTTAAGCAGATAATTAGTGTTTGTGAGCTGTGTGCAGGTCCGTATGTGATGGAGCAATGCACTATATCTAGTGACTCAGCTCAGTTTGTGAGCAACTTTCAGAGATCGCAGCAACCAGTTCCAAACACTTTTCATCCTGACAACTGGAATCATCCTAACTTCAGCTGGAGCAACAATCAGAATGCGATGCAACAACCATTCCAGCAGTTTGGAAATAAGCTATTCAATCCTCCTGGTTTTCAGCAACAAATTACACCAAAACAACAAACTCATGACGCATGTCTATCTTCGAATGAAAAATCTGAATTGGAGGAGTTGCGGCTTATGTGCAAAAACCAGGCTCTTATATGCCAAGCCAAGCTATTTCTATCAAGACTCTGGAGAACCAAATAGGGAAAATTGCTAATGCCTTATTGAATCGACCACCAGGAATGCTTCCTAGTGATACAGAAACAAATCCAGGTAACATAGGCTTTAGAGTTGAAAGAGACTGAGTTTCCCTTATCACACAGCTGGCTGATACTCAACAGATTGTGCTTGAGTCCATCCACTAGGGAAACCTCCTCAATGATGACATTATCCTTTGAAACCAAGCCATATCCCACATTATAACCCTTTCTATCATCTCCAAAAGTGATACTTGGGCCAGCTCTTTCCTTGAACTCAGTGAGCAGGGTAGAATCTCCAGTCATGTGTCTTGAGCAACCACTATCCAGATACCAAAGATTCTATCCGTTTCCCTGCATCAAAATCAAATCAAGTTGATTTTGGTACCCAAGTTTCCTTGGGTCCTGCCTTGTTAGCCTTTTTCTTTGGTTTCTTAGGTTTGACCTTATTTGACTTGGGTATTTCAGATTCATCCTTAGTCATTTGAATTGGACCTTTGAAACCATTCACTGAAGTAGAATTGTCATGCACATTTTGATTAACAGGAGAGGGCATGTTATGTGTAAACATGTTATTCCAGTAAGGCATGCTAAATGGCATTTGAGGCATACGAAATGCAGCATAATAAGGATTAGGTGCAAATGGAATATTAGCAAATTGTGCATTCATATTCTGTGCAGGCATAGCATTAACACGCATTGTAGGCATGCTGGGAAATGAAGGAGGTGCAGACATAGGAGTAGGCATAGCAAGTTTGCAATTAACAGACAAATGATTAACACTACCATACTTATGACAGATTTTTCTTAGTGCATATTTATCAGGTGTGTAGTTGTTATGTTTGTTGATTCCTACTTTCCCATTTCTATTATTTTTTGTAATAACCCCAATTTTTGGAAATTTTTGAAACCCTTATGAATAGTGTTTTTACTGAATGAGAAAACTTTTCATGCCACACTATGTAGGGGTTCTGATATGGATATTCTGAGATTTTATTAGTACTTTATATGGGATATAAGTGTATGTAAAGATCGTCAGAATCCAAATCCGAACACTTTGATTTTTCCCGGAAATCCAATAGATACGGAAAGAATTGAGTATAAGGTAACAGGATAAAAGGATTTAAATTAAAGGATTATAATAGAGGATCATAAAAAGGAATATAATGTATTGAGAAAGGTTAAGGGAACCTAAGTAATAAGATCCCGGGTATGATCCCTCAAACGATAAACGAAAACGAAAGTTAAGCGAACAGTATAACAGATCAGCGGTCATTAGGCAAATAATTAGGAAGTTAATCAAAGGGATTAGAGAGGATGATGTCACCCAACCAATGAGAAGAGGACAAGGAGGGGAGGATGACATCATGAGGATGACACAAGCATGATATGGGAAGGAAGGAGATGTGGTGGCTTTTTAACCACACAAAATCAAGGGCAACTAGGTAATTTACTAAAACAAACACAAAAATCAAACCAACCAAGCCAAGCAAATCATTTTTCATCAAAATCAAAAAGAAACCAAGGCATTGTTCTTCATGCTCTCGGCCAAAACAGAACCAGAACACTAAAACTGCTGTATCTCCTTCATTTCTCACTCAAATATTGTGTTCTATAGCTCATTGGAAAGGTATTGAGATGGCCTACAACTCTTGTTCACAAGTCGCGTCCAAATAATTATGGTAAGACCCTCATATTTACAGTTCTTTAAATCGGACTTTTAGAAACTTCAAAGCCTAACTTTGTGTTCTTGATTTCTTTGGAAAGATCAAGCTTGTAGGAGGCTCCCTAAGGCTTCCTAGCAACTTAACACCTCCCAAGGAAGGTATAAAATTCAAACCCTAGCCTTTACTTTATTTGTTAGTAAGTTTAATGGTTGGTGTTGTGAAATGAGAAGCATGGATTGTGATTATTAGTAGTTTGGTTTGATTTGGAAGTGTTTTGGTAATTGAAACTTGATTATAGTTCATAGGTCTTGATTGTGGTTGTTTGAGTTGAAAACCTTGGAGATTATGGACTGATGTGGTATGGTTTAGGTGAAGTTTTGTTGTATTGATGGTTATGAGTTGGTTGGTGGTTAATTGGAGTAGTTTAAACATTGGTAATCGCGTAAACATAGCCATCGTAACGTCCGATTTTCTTTGGACTGTTTTTGTGCATAACATTAGGACCCGAGAACCCCCTGCTAGATTATGACCACTGCCATGTTTAGATAGCTCATGTTACGAGCTTCGTTTTGATATGTAGTTCGTTCGATTCCGATGCACGGTTTAGGAGAAACGACCGTTTCAAGTAACGGCGTTTCGCGAACGAAACTTTTCCCCTCGCCTTACTTTGAAACATAGGTTAAAGACCAAAAAGGGTTAATTAATGTATGAAATATTTATGGTAAGTGTGTTAGGCAGTTGGTAAGACACTCGTGAAGGAATCGCCTTAAAACTCGTAAAGGTTAAATTATTAAAAATGGTGGAGCCGAGGGTACTCGAGTGACTTAAGAGAATCAGTAAGCGCAAAACAAGCGTTAGAGTCTAAGTTAGTTAAAGTATAGATTTACAAGTGACTTTGGTTTAATTCCAACTTACTTGTTGTTTATAGGTTACCAGACTCGTCCCGAGCCATTCGTAACCCCCAGTCGCTCAGGCAAGTTTTCTACCCGTTATACTGTTGTTGTGATGTAAATATATGTATATGCATTATCTTGTGATAAGTGCATGATTGTTATTAGCAAATTTTGTGATATATTGGAGCATGCTGATATGGTATATATGCATGTCTGTTTCGTAATCTTGATATATATCTGTTGATTCAATTGATTCAGTTGATAATACCTATGCTAGAGGATAGCGGTAATTTGCATATACCCTTAGTATAGGGACCCAAAGGTGAAAATATTTTCTAAAACCGGGAGTCGAGGATCCCGAGTAGGTTTTGTATATATGGATATATATATATACTTATATATATATATATGGTCATAGTTTTCAAAACTATTAATCGAATAAGGCTTATTCGATAACTTTAGCTTTATTTTATTATTGAATATTATTTCGAATATTATTCGAAGGCGTATGACTCCTTTATATTAAATGAATATTATTTTGAATATTCATTCGAGGACTTATGACTCCTTTTATTTTATTATCTGAATATTATTTGAATATTCATTCGAGGGCTTATGACTCAGTTTATATTATTTAATGAATATTATTTGAATATTCATTTGAGGATCTATGACTCCGATTATTTGCTGAGATATATTCTTTATTGTATTAAAGAATAAGGTGTCGATAATCAAACTTATTTTTGATTATTCAAATAAAGATATTACTTTCGTATAAGTATATCTTTGATTATTTGCTATTCATTTCAAGTATAAGTTTTAATACTTCTACTTCAATTATTTTATAAAGATTATTCTTTATGGGAATATTATTTAAATAATAATATTCAGACATTTTCTAAATATTCTGGGGATTGATTTATTTTATTAAATCAGCATCACTCCAAACATTCTTAAAAATATTTTGCGAGTCTTCAAAATGATTTTTAAAAGTTAGAGCGGATCCTAAAACTCATTTTTATATTTAAGATTCTCCTTTCGAAGGGGATTTAAATACTCGCTCAAAACCTGAGGGATCCGGCTCTGTGGTGTGTTTTATATTCGTAACAAGGTTGCTGTTTTGTTAAATAAATCGATTACTTACCCAACACTCGGGAAGTAAAATTCTTGGAACAAGTTAATCCATTAACAGGCATCGCCTGGGAAATATCGGTGAGTTCTCCTTTCCAAATAGATACGACTTCTTGGTGGAGCCGTATCAACAAGTTTCTACTTGGGGAAAGTGGGGACGAGCTTTACGTTTCAGAGTCATGGATTTCATCTGAACTAGGAGTGGCGTAAGTGGCCGAGTAGCGCCGGCCCAGCCTTATTATATTGGCCCAAATGGCCTGGAAGTTCCGCTAAGGCGGTCCATTCCTTAGGAGTTCAGTGTTCAGTTGACAAGTAAATCCGACAGGTTCTCCTCTACATGTAGAAAATGGTGGGGTTGTACTACTACGACTGATCATCGTAAGTGGTCTTCCTGGCGCGACAAACTCCCGTAATGAGTTCATCATCCAATTGGATAATTTCTGCAACACTACCCAGAGCACTTCGATAGAAAGGCCACAGTTGGGCGATTGTTGAGTGTTGGCAGGGTCAAGTTTTCAAAATGATGTTTGCATCAAATGAAGTATCTCGTAACTTTATTTTATTTTTAATGATATTTTAAAGATTTAATCTATTCAAATCTGGTCTTGTAGTCTCATCTACGTGATGAACTTTTGAAACTAATTATAACTTGAACGGTGGTAGTTGAAGTAGTATTTGGAAAAGATATAAGTATATTGGAGTATCTTGTAACTTCATCTTTTAAACTTATATCTAGTAAATGATTATCTTATGCATGACAAAGATTTTCAGAAAAAAAAATGTTGAGACAAGGTTAGATATATGAGTTCACCTTGCAACAATATTTTTATACAGTTATAAACTGGAACTCTGTGTATATTATGTATGGAAGAGGACTTCCAAGATTTTGAAAAGTATATATGTATATATACTGAATATTTTGCGACTTCATCGCATTAAGATATCAACTTGGTTCATTTCTTTTGACCAAGACTTTCATGAGTACTATGAGAAGGCTCATATACTATTAATCATTATACATATTATTTTGGTGGGCTTGCTGCTCACCCTTGCTTTCTTCTTTCATCACACAACAACAGATAGAAAAGATGAACAGAACCAAGCTCCCGATTCGCAAGCGATTAGGAGACGTTCCGCAGTTTTCTAGAAGCATTGATGCCGCCGTAGCTGAGGTAGGAACTACCAATAGGCTAGGCTTTCAACTTTTGATGTACCAGATTTATTTATATTTATGAATTGTAATAATGGCAAAGAAATGTAAATTTATTTAGAAAACCTTTTAAGGTGTATTGGCAGATAATTGTGGAATAAAATGACTTGTGGTTATTTTTGGATGTTCATCTCTGAGACTATAACGTGTGGTGTGTGTGTTTATTGTGGGGTCACAGTACAGAGTAGTTGAGTAATTATTAAGATTGGGTGTTATTAAGGGAAATGGAACTCGTGACGACCCGGATCCCCGACCCCGGATCTGGGGGTGTTACAGAAATGGTATCAGAGCTAAGCGTTATAAACCTCAGAGATGATGGGACGTTAAGATAATAAGTTCACTAAGATAATAAGAACTCTTGCCAAGTTCATAGTCGGACTACCTAACGTAGTACTGACAGTTAAAACCCTTATGGGAACCCTTATAAATATCGTGATAGGAGCGTAGTTCGTTATCGTATATGGTAGCGGGACTCCGAACCCTGAGGTTGAGGAGCAACAGCGCGATGATGTTTTATTACTAATTGGAGATCGGATTGTGGATCCGATAGAGTGTCCTAATGCAGGACCGGATGATGTTGATATTGAGGATGTAGCGGTTAAGGATGTTGTCCTAGAAGGGATAGTTGTTGAGGAGGATCCCATGGAGGATCCTGACAAGATTGGATAAAGGACCACTGATGAATTGATGACCATGGTTAGGTCGACTACCAGAGGTAGGATTGGCCGGTCACTACCGGAGGTTCGTTCAAGTTTGTAAAGATAGTAACCCCTTTAACGCGGCTTACTCGTAAGACTGAGAAGTTCGAATGGACAGAGAAATGCGAGAACAACTTTCAAGAACTGAAGCAGAGATTGGTGATGGCCCCTATGCTGGCATTGCCGGATGGAAAAGGAGATTTTGTGAAGTGTAGTGACGCTTCGCACAAGGGCTTAGGGTGTGTGCTTATGCAGCACGGTAAGGTAATCGCGTACATGTCAAGACAATTAAGGTAATATGAAATTCGATATCCCCGCCCATGAGCTTAGGCTCGTGGCAATAGTTTTACCCTAAAGATTGGAGGCACTACTTGTATGGAGAGAAGTGCGAGATTTACACAAGCCATAAGTGCTCTAGTGCATTTTCCCGTAGAAAGAGCTCAACATGCGCCAGAGAAGGTGGTTAGAGCTAATCAAGGATTACGATTTTGAGATTCTTTATCATTCGGGGGAAAGCCAATGTGGTGGCTGATGCCCTTAGTAAAAAGGAGAGACTCAAGATGATAATGTCTTTGAGAGAGTTTATAAGAGATTTTGAGAAAATGGAAATAGAAGTGAAGGTAACCGGAGCCGGTACCGAAAAGCTGTTTGAGATTCCAATAGAGACCGAATTATTGGAAAAGAGCATACGGTGCCAGAGAAAGATGATAAGGGAATAATGAGGTATTCCTATAGAATTTGGGTTCCGAAAGTTCAAGAGCATAAGGATGAGAACTTAGATGAGAGCCATAGTTTGAGGAATAAGATTTAGAGCAAACCCTGAACGTGATAGTCAGGGAGGTCGCCATCAAGATAGAAGGAACCCATGACATAATGGAGTGGAAAATGAGGATTTTAAATTAAAAGATGACCCCAATTATGGGGAGTAGGATGAAACATTTCATACTAAGGAAACAGAAAGTCGAGTAAGGAAAGGAGACCCGAGACGGTACTCCTATACGGCAATTCATGGACCTGTCTAGACAGAACTTAGACTATTATCCCCAACCACCACCTTGAGGAAACAATGCGATAGGAAATTCTTTCAGGACCTTTAAGTCTCTAAGCTCTCAGAGTTCCAAGGAACAGGTTGACCTAGTCGAGGCAAGAGCCTGGCTAAAGGAAATAGAGGAATCATTTGAGATTCTGAATGATTGACGAACCACAAAAGACTGTTTTTGTCACTTACCCTTCTAAGAGAGAGACCACCCGCTGGTGAAAGACCAAGAAAGGCACGGAGCCAGAGGTTAGAATAAACTGATTTAAGTTCAGTCAATTGTTTTCGGGAAAGTAATTCCCAAAGATAAGGAGATAGTGTAAAAGCTTTGGAGCTAGAACAAAAGTGGATGAGTATGATGAATTATGAATCTAAGTTGTAAAAGTTATCAAGATTCGTTCTGAGGACACGAATCCAGAATGACGGGATGTTTGGAATCAATACTTATGTTGTGTTAGTTCATGAAATAATGATAAGAGAAAGGAAAATAAAAAGAAACTGAAGTGGAAAGGAATATAAAGGCATACGAGTTATGTACATTTTATCCCCTTTAAGTTGGGAGGATTCAAGGAAACCTTTAGATAGTTTGAAGGATAAATAATAAGACGCGGATAGACTAAGGAGACAAGAAATTAAGAAAGTAGGAAAATTGGATGAAGGAAGTGACCTTCAATAATGTGAAATGTAAGACCGGTGGCTCGATACTCAGAAAGGGAGATGCCAGGTATGAGAGGTATCCAAACATTGAGGTGACTGTTGAGATAAACAACAAAAGTAAATAAGAAATTATTAAGAAGAAGTTCACATTGAACATGACCAATATCTTCCAGAACATCCATGTTATCATTACCAAATCAGGAAAGAAAAGCGGATGACCATTGTTATCTTTTGGAGGCCATATGGATTGACCTCAATTTGAATAAGGATGCTATTATGAAGTTAGGTATAGACTATCGAGGTGGGAATGATGAAGAAGATAATCTATCAAGGATATATGACTTGGTTTATCCATGGATGGATGCATGTACCTTTTCAAAGGTGGAATTAAGGATAGAACATCGGTAACTTAAAATGAATTCTAGGGGAATGCATAAAGGTTGGCATTTCACCCTTAATAGGGATAGTATGAAATTTGACAGTATGAATTGGAAAGGATTAAGGTAATAACAACCTTTAAAGAATCAGTGGAGAAATTTTTTTCAAAAGTATATAGACAATGATTCTAGTATTAGTATATGGTATTTTGATATGCCCTGTATCTAGGGAATACAGGAGGAACGATTGAAGGATAACCTTAGAGGTTTTACAAGGAGAAAGGTAATATTCAAAATTCTCAAGAATAGAAATGTTGATAAAGAAAATATGACGTAATTATAATGTTGCCAAGTGGGGCACGTGTTAAACCACGAGAAAGTATGGATCGAACCAGTAATGGTCGAAATTGTTCAGGGCAATTAGGACTTAAGATAAAAGATGTTCTAAGTATGATTAAGAGTCAGTCTTGACAGTGATTAGCCTCTAAAGATTGAGGCAATAACTTATGGAAAAATGGTGATATTTTTTTTTATTTACTCATCAGATATTAAAGAAAAGCATTTTCACATAAGTTGTGATTGAAATAAGGCAGAAAATTTATTTGGAGGTGGTTAAAATGACATTGACTGTAAGGAACTATTACTATCAGAAAAGGCCAAAGAGGTGGCCGACACTTTAACGGTAAAAGGATAATTGTAGGCGCTTGTGCCAAAGGATACAGTGATGATGGTTAAAAGCTGAAGGTTGTATTATGGTTTGGAAGATTAACATTCCTTCTGATGACTGTGCAATACCCAGCCGTAATAGTAGTTGGTAAAGGTTTAATTCGTGTAATCGCCATGAGCGGGCTATCTATCTTAGAAGGTACTATCTTGAGAATGAGCCTGGACCATGTTTCAAAAGAACTAAACGAACCTTTGAGTAAGTCTTCTATTTAAGGCATATGATTTAGAATGGTATTAACCTGCTATCGTTGCTTTGATTGAAACTCTTCTAAAATTTTATCTGCTTCATGTCATGTATGTATGTCAGGATCAGGAGTGTTCTTCATGAATCAGAAATGGTGATTATGTTACCTCCTTAGAAGGATTTGATACGACATGTATGGACTCCGTATGGTTAGCTATTAAGATTTCATGGAAAGTGAATGATGACAGTGGGTCAGTGGTGGACCATAGTAAGGCAGCAATGATTCTGCGAGTAACGAGCTGATTACAACCGTGAGAGTTGTATTGGAATGGATGTTGAGATTGAGTACCACTAATTGGGTCGTGGTAGTGTATAAGTTATCATTGATAGAATAATTAAGTAGAGTATCTACCTAGTGAATATTTATTCTTTCTTATCAATAGAGAGTCGTATTATTATACGAAGAAGGTTGCGGTATAGAAATGGGTTCTAGTAACGATGAGGTCTAGAATGAGATCCCAGATTCGATTTTCGATGTCGAGGGAGTTTCAAAGGTGATTGTGTATAAGCTCGAGGAAGAGCATGGGTCCATAGAATGATGAACGGAATAGAAATATTTAGGCATGGGAAATACGATGCTATAATACTTGATGCTGATATAAATACGTTTATGTTTTGTTCTCCTATGACAAACCTCTATAATTCAGAGGTAGGTTCCAAGCCAGATATTTTGTGGCAGTATATATTTTTATTTTTTTATATATACAATTCTCTTCAGTTCGTTCTTTTCTCTTCTTTTCATTTCATGTAATCTGAGAAGAACAATCCTTCCAGAAGGGGAGGTATTGCCGAATGACTATCTATCTGTGTGATAGAAGCCTAGTAGGATACCATCTATTGTTTAATTGCTTGTCAAGTACTAAAGGCTGGCCACCTTCTGTACTAACTATGCAATATAACAAGTGTTCATGATCATAGTGATCTCTCAACAAATTCCTTTACTTCTATATGATTGATCAAACTTTGGGAAATAGAAACAGCAGAAAAAGGAGTAATAAAGTTGTGGTAGTATTCGAAATGGAAACACATTCGTGATACTAAGGTTGAAGTGGTTATTAAAAGGTTATAGAACGCTAACGAGCAAAAGTATAACTAGTATAATATTAGGAACGGAAGGTTGTAGCGATTACGAACTAGAAAAGAATGGGTATTGAGAAGCAAAAGCTCTAATGCTAAACGCTATAATAAGAGTCTGTGCAATAGACTTGAAAGAATTTGGAATGATCACTTAACGCGGATTTAGTTATATCACGACAATAGATCATATGTCATTATTGAGGTGTCACCTTATGAGATCCTTGAGGGAAGATAATGTCGATCTCCCTTATGTTAGGATGAAGTTGTAGAGCGCAAGATGCTCAGACCAGTAGTGGTCCAAAGGACCAAGGATATAATAGATCTAATCAGAGGACGGCTGGTAGTAGCCCAAGATAGGAACACGAAGTATGTTGATTTGACACGAAAGGACAAGGAATAGGAAGTGGGGGACCTAGTGTTGTTATAGGTATTCCCTTGGAAAGGAAGGATGAGGTTCGGAAAGAAAGGGAAGCTAAGTCCACGAATTGTTGGACCCTTGGATATATTAAGACATATTGGGAAGATAGCATATGAGCTAGCCCTACCCCCGAATATGTAGCAAGTTCATAATGTGTTCCACGTATCAATGTTAAGAAAATGTAATTCGGAAGCCAGATAAATAGGGGCATATGAGCGCATAGGCATGCGACCAGACATAACCTATAGGGAGCAACCAGAAAGGGTTATAGATCGAAAATGGACAAGTGCTTAGGAGAAGGGTTATCAAACTAGTCAGAGTTTGATGGTAGAACCACAATGTGGGAAAATTGACTTGAGAGTTAGAAAGTGCAATACTAAGAAAGTATCCCTATTCATTTCTATCTGATTCCGGGACGGAATCCTTTTAAGGAGGGGAGACTGTAATAACCCCAATTTTTGGAAATTTTTGAAACCCTTATGAATAGTGTTTTTGCTGAATGAGAAAACTTTTCATGCCACACTATGTAGGGGTTCTGATATGGATATTCTGAGATTTTATTAGTACTTTATATGGGATATAAGTGTATGTAAAGATCGTCAGAATCCAAATCCGAACACTTTGATTTTTCCCGGAAATCCAATAGATACGGAAAGAATTGAGTATAAGGTAACAGGATAAAAGGATTTAAATTAAAGGATTATAATAGAGGATCATAAAAAGGAATATAATGTATTGAGAAAGGTTAAGGGAACCTAAGTAATAAGATCCCGGGTATGATCCCTCAAACGATAAACGAAAACGAAAGTTAAGCGAACAGTATAACAGATCAGCGGTCATTAGGCAAATAATTAGGAAGTTAATCAAAGGGATTAGAGAGGATGATGTCACCCAACCAATGAGAAGAGGACAAGGAGGGGAGGATGACATCATGAGGATGACACAAGCATGACATGGGAAGGAAGGAGATGTGGTGGCTTTTTAACCACACAAAATCAAGGGCAACTAGGTAATTTACTAAAACAAACACAAAAATCAAACCAACCAAGCCAAGCAAATCATTTTTCATCAAAATCAAAAAGAAACCAAGGCATTGTTCTTCATGCTCTCGGCCAAAACAGAACCAGAACACTAAAACTGCTGTATCTCCTTCATTTCTCACTCAAATATTGTGTTCTATAGCTCATTGGAAAGGTATTGAGATGGCCTACAACTCTTGTTCACAAGTCTCGTCCAAATAATCATGGTAAGACCCTCATGTTTACAGTTCTTTAAATCGGACTTTTAGAAACTTCAAAGCCTAACTTTGTGTTCTTGATTTCTTTGGAAAGATCAAGCTTGTAGGAGGCTCCCTAAGGCTTCCTAGCAACTTAACACCTCCCAAGGAAGGTATAAACTTCAAACCCTAGCCTTTACTTTATTTGTTAGTAAGTTTAATGGTTGGTGTTGTGAAATGAGAAGCATGGATTGTGATTATTAGTAGTTTGGTTTGATTTGGAAGTGTTTTGGTAATTGAAGCTTGATTATAGTTCATAGGTCTTGATTGTGGTTGTTTGAGTTGAAAACCTTGGAGATTATGGACTGATGTGGTATGGTTTAGGTGAAGTTTTGTTGTATTGATGGTTATGAGTTGGTTGGTGGTTAATTGGAGTAGTTTAAACATTGGTAATCGCGTAAACATAGCCATCGTAACGTCCGATTTTCTTTGGACTGTTTTTGTGCATAACATTAGGACCCGAGAACCCCCTGCTAGATTATGACCACTGCCATGTTTAGATAGCTCATGTTACGAGCTTCGTTTTGATATGTAGTTCGTTCGATTCCGATGCACGGTTTAGGAGAAACGACCGTTTCAAGTAACGGCGTTTCGCGAACGAAACTTTTCCCCTCGCCTTACTTTGAAACATAGGTTAAAGACCAAAAAAGGTTAATTAATGTATGAAACATTTATGGTAAGTGTGTTAGGCAGTTGGTAAGACACTCGTGAAGGAATCGCCTTAAAACTCGTAAAGGTTAAATTATTAAAAATGGTGGAGCCGAGGGTACTCGAGTGACTTAAGAGAGTCAGTAAGCGCAAAACAAGCGTTAGAGTCTAAGTTAGTTAAAGTATAGATTTACAAGTGACTTTGGTTTAATTCCAACTTACTTGTTGTTTATAGGTTACCAGATTCGTCCCGAGCCATTCGTAACCCCCAGTCGCTCAGGCAAGTTTTCTACCCGTTATACTGTTGTTGTGATGTAAATATATGTATATGCATTATCTTGTGATAAGTGCATGATTGTTATTAGCAAATTTTGCGATATATTGGAGCATGCTGATATGGTATATATGCATGTCTGTTTTGTAATCTTGATATATATCTGTTGATTCAATTGATTCAGTTGATAATACCTATGCTAGAGGATAGCGATAATTTGCATATACCCTTAGTATAGGGACCCAAAGGTGAAAATATTTTCTAAAACCGGGAGTCGAGGATCCCGAGTAGGTTTTGTATATATGGATATATATATATACTTATATATATATATGGTCATAGTTTTCAAAACTATTAATCGAATACGGCTTATTCGATAACTTTAGCTTTATTTTATTATTGAATATTATTTCGAATATTATTCGAAGGCGTATGACTCCTTTATATTAAATGAATATTATTTTGAATATTCATTCGAGGACTTATGACTCCTTTTATTTTATTATCTGAATATTATATGAATATTCATTCGAGGGCTTATGACTCAGTTTATATTATTTAATGAATATTATTTGAATATTCATTTGAGGATCTATGACTCCGATTATTTGCTGAGATATATTCTTTATTGTATTAAAGAATAAGGTGTCGATAATCAAACTTATTTTTGATTATTCAAATAAAGATATTACTTTCGTATAAGTATATCTTTGATTATTTGCTATTCATTTCAAGTATAAGTTTTAATACTTCTACTTCAATTATTTTATAAAAATTATTCTTTATGGGAATATTATTTAAATAATAATATTCAGACATTTTCTAAATATTCTGGGGATTGATTTATTTTATTAAATCAGCATCACTCCAAACATTCTTAAAAATATTTTGCGAGTCTTCAAATTGATTTTTAAAAGTTAGAGCGGATCCTAAAACTCATTTTTATATTTAAGATTCTCCTTTCGAAGGGGATTTAAATACTCGCTCAAAACCTGAGGGATCCGGCTCTGTGGTGTGTTTTATATTCGTAACAAGGTTGCTGTTTTGTTAAATGAATCGATTACTTACCCAACACTCGGGAAGTAAAATTCTTGGAACAAGTTAATCCATTAACAGGCATCGCCTGGGAAATATCGGTGAGTTCTTCTTTCCAAATAGATACGACTTCTTGGTGGAGCCGTATCAACAAGTTTCTACTTGGGGAAAGTGGGGATGAGCTTTACATTTCAGAGTCATGGATTTCATCTGAAATAGGAGTGACGTAAGTGGCCGAGTAGCGCCGGCCCAGCCTTATTATATTGGCCCAAATGGCCTGGAAGTTCCGCTAAGGCGGTCCATTCCTTAGGAGTTCAGTGTTCGGTTGACAAGTAAATCTGACAGGTTCTCCTCTACATGTAGAAAATGGTGGGGTTGTACTACTACGACTGATCATCGTAAGTGGTCTTCCTGGCGCGGCAAACTCCCGTAATGAGTTCATCATCCAATTGGATAATTTCTGCAACACTACCCAGAGTACTTCGATAGAAAGGCTACGGTTGGGCGATTGTTGAGTGTTGGCAGGGTCAAGTTTTCAAAATGATGTTTGCATCAAATGAAGTATCTCGTAACTTCATTTTATTTTGATGATATTTTAAAGATTTAATCTATTCAAATCTGGTCTTGTAGTCTCATCTACGTGATGAACTTTTGAAACTAATTATAACTTGAACGGTGGTAGTTCAAGTAGTATTTGGAAAAGATATAAGTATATTGGAGTATCTTGTAACTTCATCTTTTAAACTTATATCTAGTAAATGATTATCTTATGCATGACAAAGATTTTCAGAAAAAAAAATGTTGAGACAAGGTTAGATATATGAGATCACCTTACAACAATATTTTTATACAGTTATAAACTGGAACTCGGTGTATATTATGTATGGAAGAGGACTTCCAAGATTTTGAAAAGTATATATGTATATATACTGAATATTTTGCGACTTCATCGCATTAAGATATCAACTTGGTTCATTTCTTTTGACCAAGACTTTCATGAGTACTATGAGAAGGCTCATATACTATTAATCATTATACATATTATTTTGGTGGGCTTGCTGCTCACCCTTGCTTTCTTCTTTCATCACACAACAACAGATAGAAAAGATGAACAGAACCAAGCTCCCGATTCGCAAGCGATTAGGAGACGTTCCGCAGTTTTCTAGAAGCATTGATGCCGCCGTAGCTGAGGTAGGAACTACCAATAGGCTAGGCTTTCAACTTTTGATGTACCAGATTTATTTATATTTATGAATTGTAATAATGGCAAAGAAATGTAAATTTATTCAGAAAACCTTTTAAGGTGTATTGGCAGATAATTGTGGAATAAAATGACTTGTGGTTATTTTTGGATGTTCATCTCTGAGACTATAACGTGTGGTGTGTGTGTTTATTGTGGGGTCACAGTACAGAGTAGTTGAGTAATTATTAAGATTGGGTGTTATTAAGGGAAATGGAACTCGTGACGACCCGGATCCCCGACCCCGGATCTGGCGGTGTTACATTTTTCCTTTTTGATTCTGTTTTAACATCAATCTTTTCTAATTTGTCATTTAATTGCTTGATAGATAGATGACCAACCACTACAAGAATAATGTCAATAGACATCACACATTAGACATCGGTTAACTTTGCCACTGATGTTAAAAAAAGTATTGACATCACCCCGTGTTTTTGTGATGTCTTTGTTCTTTGTAGACATCGGTTATAATTAAACCGATGTCTAAAATTCACCAAAAAAATACAAAATTCGCGCCCACCATTTCTTTCCCCCGTTAGTGAAATTTTCATTCTTTTTTTAGTTCTACATTCCACCCAATCCCAAAATTCTCCCTCCTTAACCAAATTTTGGTTCCCCCCAAATCAATTTTCAGACACAGCAAAATCAAAACAGAAAACTAAAAACAAAAAAACTAAAAACTAATAGAAATTTTCTCTCTCTCTCTCTCGAAGCCCCCCTCTCTCTCGAACCTCTCTCCCCTCACAATCTCTCTGAACTCCGGTCATCATCTCACCATCACAATCAGAATATCCTCTCTCTCTCTCTCTCTCTCTCTCTCTCTCTCTCTCTCTCTCTCTCCCCACTCTCAATCTCTCCGTTAAGCCTCTTTCAGTTAACCTCTCTACTTCAGTAAGTGTTGTATCTACTTGAATCGAACTTGTCTTCTCTGCATGAAGACCAGTTTTAAAAGTTGAGGATTTTTGAATCCAAAGCCCTAATTTTGTAAATTGGGGTTTTATCTAATTCGAAACCCTTATTTTTTTTATTAATTTAATGTCTAAACTTGTTGCTAATACTTTTCTTCTTGTTGTATACAGGATCTAAGTTGAGAAAAAGATTTAAAGCTTTAGGTAATTTGGGTGTTTTTGGTTGTACATTTGTATTTTTTTATTTTTTTTATTTTTTCATTTATTTGTAATGTTGTGATTTGTTTTTGCAGGACATTAGTGCTGTTTAATTTTTCGATCTTCGGTGAGTTTTCTTTTCCAACTCTGTTTTGTACGCTTATACATTTGATTTATTTTGTTAGTTTTGATAGTGTTTTTTTTGTCTATGTGCTATGTAGTTGGTTCTTATGTTGATCTATGTGTTGTGTATAATATGCATTATGTATTATATGAAATCTCAGTTTTGTTTTATTTGCAATTATGTGCAGGAGAATTCATTTTGGTATTAGTATGTTATATTTAAATGTAGTCGTGTTCTGAATTTTGGATGCAAGTGTGTGGTTAATTTAGTGATTGTGTATGCAAGTGTTTAGTTGAAAATAGTACATTTATAATTTGATAATCTGCATCTGTGATCTGACTATTATACTATGGTTAATTATATAGTGATTATACATTAAGTACCGAATGACTAATTAATATATAGTACTAGTACTATAATTAAATGTATAATATGAATTACGTAATGCATTACAAATCGATTCATATCATATTATAATAAAATATATAACATTAAAATGTATAATATGCATTATATATAATATGAATTCTCAGTTTTCTTATGTCGTTTATAGTCTGCCCTATGTGTGGATGTCATACTTAAAATCAAGTTAGACTTCTAAAATAAATATTAGACTTATAAAATAAATATAAGCCTTATACTGAATTTTTTAGTGACATACCAGGTGGTTTTAAATGGATAAGTCTTGGATAAAAGCCGATAGGGATTCTCTACAGTATGAAATTGGTGTTGAAAACTTCTTGATATTTGCCGAGGAAAATGCTAAAAACCCCAAGAAAATTCCTTGTCCTTATGCACACTGCTCTAACTTCAAAAAGTTTTCTGTGAATATAATCAGAGGTCATCTTTATGAATCAGGGTTTAGTTTAGGATATTCTGATTGGATTTGGCATGGAGAAAACCATGATAATAGTACTAGGTCATCTGTTGGTAGTACTTGTCCTCCCTCGAAGCCCATACCAATTTCAGAAACATTTAACGTGTGTGAAGCAGCCTATAGTAGGGAAGATTGCGATAAAGAGTCAGATAACTTTAAGAGGTTTGTTGCCGATGTAGAACAACCTCTGTTTGAGGGAAGTGAGTGTACTAAACTAGAGTCGGTCTTAAAATTACATAATTGGAAGGCTAGGTTTGGAGTTTCCGATAAAGCTTTTACTGATCTGCTTCAATCAATTGGATCAATTCTTCCTAAAGATAATCTGCTTCCGTCTAATATGTATGAAGCCAAGAAAACCTTGACTAATTTAGGCCTCGAGTATATTAAATTCCACGCTTGTCCAAATGACTGCGTATTATACAGGGGTCCAATTCTCGAGTCTTCTTCCGAGTGTCCCAAATGCCATCTCTCTCGCTGGAAAGTTGGAAAAGATGGTCAAGTTAGGGTAAATGTGCCAGCTAAGGTTATGTGGTATTTTCCGATAATCCCCAGATTTAAAAGAATGTTTAAATCTTCATCTACTGCTGAATTAATGAGTTGGCATGCAAATAATCGATCCAAAGATGGAAAGATGCGTCACCCCTCTGATTCTCCTTCTTGGAGAAATGTAGATTGTAGGTGGCCTGAGTTTGGTAGGGAGGCAAGAAATATACGTTTAGGATTAGCGGCCGATGGTATAAATCCACATAACAATGGATTAAATAATCGGTACAGCTGCTGGCCAGTTATGTTAGTAACATATAATCTTCCTCCATGGTTATGCATGAAGAGGAAGTTTATGATTTTAACAACATTAATTTCAGGCCCACAAGAGCCTGGTAATGATATTGACGTATATCTCCAGCCACTGATCGACGATTTAAAAAAATTGTGGGAGGAAGGTGAACCAAACGTGTACGATGCCCATATCAAATCCTTTTTCACTCTAAAGGCAATCTTGATGTGGACAATAAATGACTTTCCGAGATATGGAAATTTGTCGGGGTGCGTTAATAAGGGTTATAGTGCCTGTCCAGTATGCGGTGATCAGACCGTGGCTAAATATCTAAGTCGTAGTAGAAAAATGAGCTACCAAGGACATTGTCGGTATTTAGATCTTTATCATCCATATAGGAGACAAATGACAGCTTTTAATGGAGAACAAGAATTTGGTTGTGCACCTGAACCACTTAGCGGAGAGGAAGTGTTGGGGCAACAACAGCAACTTAGGTTCAGTTTTGGGAAGGGGGGAAGCCAAGAAAGGTGGAGTCTCCATGGAAAAAACAGTCAGTTTTTTTTTTGAGTTAGAGTATTGGAAGTTTCACCATGTTCGACATTGTTTAGATGTCATGCACGTCGAAAAGAACGTGTGTGATAATATAATTGGGACACTTCTGCACATGAAATTCAAGAGTAAAGACAGCCTTGCCTCACGTCTTGATTTGGTTGACATGGGAATATGACCTGATTTAGCTCCAGAAGTAGGTGAGAAAAGAACATACCTACCTCCTGCCCCTTATACTCTCTCCCGGAAAGAAAAACAAACAATATTGGCATCATTGTACGACATGAAACTTCCATACGGACATGCTTCAAATATAAGAAATTGTGTATCGATGATTGATATGAAGTTGTATGGTTTAAAGTCCCATGACTGCTATATCATTCTCCAACAACTACTACCTGTTTACATTCGTTCAGTGCTTTTAGGGTTAGTATCATAAGATTGTGTTTTCTCTTCAACTCTCTGTGCAACAAAGTTGTAGATGTGTCAAAGTTGAATAAATTACAAGCAGATGTGATATTGACCCTGTGTGAGTTAGAGAAGATATTCTCTCCGTCATTTTTTGATGTTATGATACATCTTATGGTCCACCTAGTAAGGGAACTGCGATTATGTGGACCGGTTTTTTATAGATGGATGTTTCCATTTGAACGCTTTAATAAAATATTGAAGAGTTATGTAAGAAACCGATTCTATCCAGAAGGTTCTATAGCTGAAGGTTACCTCAAAGAAGAGTCAATAGAATTTTGTAGTGAGTTCTATAGCGGGAGTAGTAGAACAGCCGGTCTTCCGAAAGATGAAGAAAAAATTTCTGGTGCAATCGGTGGTGTGACTATGAAGTCAGTTGCGGAAAAAGAACGAGATGAGGCTCATCTTTCAGTTCTTCGTAATAATTCGGAAGTGGAACCATATGTTATATAAGTAAAACATAAAATGTATACATATAATTGTTAAAGTTGTATTTGGTATAGTTTAGTCGAATTTGATGTAAGTAATTTCAGGTTGCATAAAAAATATTTGGAAGAGATTTATCGAGGGAAAAAGAAGAGTGTACAGTGGCTATTGGGAGAGCACAATCGACAATTTGCCGATTGGTTTGAACAAAAAGTTGGTTTACATTCTTTTTCCTTCTCTTTTATTTTCATAAGTCGTGTTTTTAAATTTGTAGCCACTTATATGCATCAATAAATTATATGTAGGTCAGTACAGAAATGAGGGAGAATGCGGAAGCCGTATCTGAAACTATAAGATGGTTGGCTGGGAAACCTTCATTTTCAGTTTTGACTTACGAAAGTTATGATGTTGAAGGGGTCCGATACCACACAAAGGATCGAGATAATGCAAGGGTAGTTAAGAATAGTGGTGTGTCATTAGTTGCGAGGACAGTCCAAGTCTCTAGTGCTAAGGACATGAATCCTATAGAAAGTGATTTAAAATTTTATGGGGTGATCAGGGAAATATGGGAATTAGACTACCACGCATTCAAGGCCCCTCTGTTTTTATGTACATGGACAGCAAGTGACAAAGGTGTCAAGTCCGATGATCTTGGTTTCACCCTTATCAACTTCAATCGACCAGGTCACAAAAAGGACAAATATGTCTCTGTTGACCAAGTCAACCAAGTATTTTATATTGAGGATCCAGTTGATGCTAATTGGTCCGTTGTGTTATCGGCGACAACTCGAGACTATCATGATGTTTACAATGAAGATGCTCCTGAAGACACCTCCTGGAACCCTCCCCCATTTTGTTCTAATATCCCTACATGTGACCCTGCTAATATTGATGATGCAAGTGTTTGTAATAGAAGAGAAAATGTTGAGGGTATATGGGTCAAAAAGTTATAGGAGTCTAGCTATATATTCTCCTTATTTGTAATTTTTCTTGTTATTTGTAATTTTTCTTGTTATTTGTAATGTATCTTGTGATCTCTGTTTTCTTGTAATTTTTCTATGTAGTTATAGAAGTCTATCTGTAATTTTTCTTGACAATTAAATGAGAATTTTGTTTAATTTTCTGCATATCTGTTAGACATTATACCATGAACTGTGTAGTTGTTCTAATCTGTTAAATATTAGTTAATTTTTCAGATTAGAGGAAGAGGAAAGAATGGCACCAAAAAAGCAAATACGAAAGCAATCAGAAAAGACTGCATCACAGAATCTTAGCGGTGGAAGCCCCAAGCGGCTGAAGGAGGTTCCGAACAATGATGAAAACAATGAAGGGCATGCATCGGAATCTCAACTAACTAACTCAGAACAGAAAAATACTACAACTAATACTGCTACAAGGAAGTCTGGGGGTAAGCGAGGCGTATGCGCAATGTACAAAGTGATTGTCAAGAAAGCTCGCGGGAAGAAAGTTAAAGTCACTGCCAATGAATGGGGGATTCCTAATTGGGAAACTAGAGCCCGTTTGCAGTCTTACATTGGTATGTTGGCCAGGACTACGATTCCAATCGACATTCCTACGTGGCCAAATGTAGACCCTGAATTAAAATCAAAGCTTTGGTTAGATCTCCAGGTACTAGATCAATTGTAAAAAATTATTATCAAATGTAGATCTTCAATATAAGTTTTTCCTGTTATGATTTTGTGAACTTGTGTTTTTTCAGGCTACCTTCAAAGTTAAACCAGAAATTGAAAACATGGTCCTAAAGTCAGCAGGCTCTAAATGGCGACAGTTTAAGACTGATTTGACGAGAAAGTATGTGCTACCATTTATTGGAGAAAAGAAGAAGCTGAGTAAGCCGCCAAGAGGCTATGGTTATGTTAGTAAGGCAACCTGGAAAAGGTTTGTGAGATAGAGGACTGATTCTAAGTGGAAGGTATGTTTTAATTCTGTAATATATGATTTTGGTGATTTTTTTGCATCGTCTGTTGTAATTTTTGTAATCTTGTGACATGTTTTTAGGAAATTCATGACCCACAAAGTGAAAGAGTGTCTAAGAGAAAATATCATCACCGGTTGTCAGGAAAGGGCTACATCGGTTTAAAAGAAGATGAGGTAAGAAAAGTTCATTTAATTGTATAACTGTATTTAATTTATAATTGGTCAGTCCATAATAAATTAGAGTCCTACATTTTTTAGCCCTGGAGTTATTTGTATTACTGTATTTTATTTTATTTGTAACAGATAAAAAAAGGAAGGTTGAATCCGGGAGAAGAACCGGATAGAGCGATTTTTTGGCAAAAGGCTCGTAAGCGGAAAAACGGACAAGAGGTCGATGAAGATTTGGCTGTTGTATGCGATAAAATTGTAAGTTTTAATTTTGGTTAAATTACATTAAAGTAGGCGAATCAGTAAAATTAGGACGACATAAATCAGTAAAGTAGGCGAATCAGTATAAATAGGACCCCTGTCAATGTTTTATTTATTTTCTTGTTAACAGAACGCATTGTTGGAAAAAGAGAAGAAGGGTGAGATTCAGTTTTCTGGTGCTGAAGATGTTCTGACAACGGCTTTGGAGAGTCGTGAGCATTCTGGGAGGGTTCGGGCTGTTGGAGGGTACATCACTCTAAAACAATACTTTAATTTGCCAAGAGAGCCAAAGTTTCGAATCACAAAGGCAGAGTTGATGGCCCGTGATTGACAAAGGGATGAACTGCTTGAAAAAAAAATGCAAGCTCTCGAGGCAGAGATTGATCGCTTGAAGTCAGTGATCGAAAGTGGAGGTACTTTTCACTCTCCAATGCCATCTGAAAAGGCAAGTTTCGATCCGGAAAAGGATAAAGAAATGAAGTCAAATCCACCACCTGCAAGAGGAGTTGTGTTGGTATATGAAGATGATGACTGTGTTTTTACAGATGGCCCAACTAGGCCTTCACCTCCTGGAAGTCACGTAAGTTATTTTAATTTTGTGAGCAACCTTGTCATTTATCTTACTAAGGTAAATCATTGTTACCTTAATTTTTTAATTTTGTTTATTTAAATATTATAGGCCCAACGATCTTGTGAGCTATTTGCCGAGAGACTTGAGAATAAGGTTGTATTTGGTATGGTATATCCTCGCGAGCATAATTCAACTGATTTGGTACATGGAGTTGATATACCAATTGGACATCAATGTGTCTCCGTTGATGGCCTCATAAAACCAGATGCCTTGCTTCCAGCTGAGACACGTGATGATGACATGATGACTGTCCGCGATGCTCTAGGATCTTTTTTGGCATGGCCTGAGGAATTAATTAGCTACACAAATGTTGCGGTATGATGAATAATATATATATGTATAATATTGTCTGAATTTTGTAATTAAATTGTTCATTTCAAGATATTAAAAATTAAGTGGTATGTACATTTTATTTTGGTTTTATATTATCATCAGGTGCAGAAAAAAGAAAGGCCCCGAACAAGTGCTGAAAAATAAAAAAGAATGACGGGTTGCAGGATTTGAAGGCACAATTTCTTCAAGCAAAGCCAGGTGCAAAAGTGCCAAAGGGCTTTAAGCTGTTGTATAAACATGCAACAACTTGGATGAAAACTACCGGGGTCAGTATCCAGGTTCGATGTGAGCCGAATGTGTTTGGACATGAAAAAACAATTTATTTGTTGCATGAGAATGTTGTGTCTTTATTGGAGTTTGAAATGTTGGGCCAAGCAGTAGTTGCAAGTTACATGGCGCAAGTTACCTTTTTTTTCTTTTTAATGATCATTTTTTTAATGTTTGTAATTTTCCAGAACTTGCATTTTAATATCAGCACTCTTTCGATAGGCACTTGCATTCTGAGATTAGTGAAATACCAGAACTGGCGGAGACATTTGCTTTTATTGACCCCGGATCCACATATCACGTGAATGCTGATTTTGAAGCATACATTTTAAACCGGTTGAGAGAGGGTAACCCGGATCGCCTATTCTTTCTTCCGCATAATCAGAAGTAAGTACTTATTGTAATACTGAAAATTAAAAACATGGATAGTACAGTACAAATTTCTATGTGATGTGTCCTATCTGTCTTTGTTTTTTATGAAAATAGTATGTATTGGATTTTGGTCGTTATCTGGGAAGGGGAAATATATATTCTGAATCCACTACCTCACCCGACACAATTTTCAGAACTAGAAAAGGCGTTATCAAGGTAAATTTTTATTAACATAACAGTTTGTTATAATTGCATGTTCATTTCTGTACATTATATGAGTTTTTATGTTTTTTATGCAGGGCTTTGAAAAGTTACAACTCTGAAACCGGCAGGGGCAACAAGATGGCCAAGGCAAAGTTTCTTAGTGTAAGTACAATAGATCGAGTACCTAATATTTGTGATTAATATATATGATTTATTTGACATGCCTGATTTATCTTTTAATTAATGAAATAGGGATCTCCCAAACAACCCGGTGGGATTGAATGTGCGTATGTAATAATGCGATACATGAAAGAAATTATCGATGATGACAAGTTGAATTTTACTAAAAAGGTATTACCTTGACGCTTCCAGTTTGCTTTATACTGAGATATGGTTACTTTTCGATATGGTTACTTTTCATTCATGTACTGAATTTTGTTTATTTGGAATTTGTAGTGGTTGGCCAAGACTCGATCGTGTTACAGCATTGAACAGCTAGATGAAGTTCGCATTGAGGCTCTGCAGTTCATCCAAGAGCATATCTGATCAATTCTTGTACTCAAGGTCTTTTCTTTTGCGTAGTCGTACATTTGGTAATTTAGACGGTTCTGTGTAGTAAGAATGTAAGTGTATGAATGCTGGGGTTGCTGTATAGGTTTGCAAATGCTGGGGGTTGTACATTTGGTAATGTAGATTCTGTAATTTTTGAATGATTGATGCAGATGATGGGGTTGGTGTTGGTGATTTTTGGATGATTGATGCAGATGATGGGGTTGGTGGTTTTCGGATGATTGAATGGTTAAATGTATGAATGATTGACTGGTTAGATTTGTATGGATGCGTGTTATTCCAATGTTTTAGTTTTGGTTATGTAGTAAAGGACATCGGTTTTATTTATAACAAATGTCTATTAGTAACGAGTACATCGCTTTTTTAGAAAATTAGTGATATAAAACTTTACACAATTTGGTCTATAAATTTCTTACACATCACTTTTAATTAAGAAAAGCTGATGTTAAAAAAGATAATGTACATCACTTTAAGGTAAAAAAACTGATGTCAAAGGAATCCAGGTTCAAGTCTAAATTAAACATAGAAATCACTTTGTTTAAGATAAAATCGATGTCAAGTGATGTTATAAACATCACTTTTAACCAAACAAAACTGATGTCAAAAAATGCAATGTACATCAGTTTAAGGCAAATAACTGATGTGAAAGACTAACATGTTCAAGTCTAAATGATACATAGACATCACTTCATTCTAGAAAAAACTGATGTCTATACGCTTAATTAGACATCACCTTTCATTAAAGAAACAGATGTTTAATATGCCATTTTACATCACCTCTGTCAAAATTATCGATGTTTTTGTGACAAAAAACATAGCTCAATATATGTTTAATATGTTTTAATAGGTGTAATTTAGTTATTAAATAATTTTGTTATAGCATTTTTTGTAAAAAATCATCACATAGACATCAGTGTTTTTCACTAAAATCGATGTTTTTGTGACAAAAAACATAGCTCATGATATGTTTAACATGTTTAATTAGGTGTAATTTAGTTATTAAATAATTTATTTATAGCATTTTGTTCTAATAATCAACACATAGACATCTGTTTTTTAACTAAAATCGATGTCTAATCGAGTATAGACATCGGGTATTCACCGATGTCTAGAATAGACATCACCGACATCAACATCGGTTGGGAAACAACATAGACATCGGCCAAAAAGCGATATCTATGGACTTTTTTCTTGTAGTGAACATTGACTCTCTTTTCTTTTCTTACTTGACTTGATTCTCCTGGAATAAAGTTTTTAGAAATTGATCCATATTTATCATTCAACTTAGCTAGCTTAGCTTTGCTAACTAGCTTACTTACATTCAACAGATGTGGCTCATTGTCTTTCGACGGATAATTCTTTTGATTATTCGACGGATAATTTTCATCATCCGTCGAATCCACATCCGTTGAAAGTCCTTCAACGAGATTGGAATCAAGCTTCTCTTTGTTCTTTTTCCAGGCTGCATCACAAAAAGATTCTATACCTTGAACTTTAGTAATTTGAGCATGAACATCTCTAGATGACATCCATGCCTTAATTACTTCCTGTTCTCATTCAAGTTGCTTTCTTAAAATCTCCTCTTTCTTTAAGGATTCAGTTAGTTCATCCTTAGCAATCTTGCATTCAGTTTTCAATTTCTCAAACTCAACAAATTGAGTCTCTAGCACATTGTTTCTTTCACTTAAAAACACATTGTGTGACAGTCTCAACCCCCGGGGTGAGGAATTGACGTCACCAACAACAATAATAATAAACATAATATAATCCAAATCACTAAGTATACATAACCACGACCCCTTTTACCAAGACCTTTTCCAGGTTTAGGTATGACTTAGGTTACATCTATTACAAAACCAACTTACCCCAAATAATCTAAACAATACTATCTTAGTACAACAACTCAACAGACCATCTTTGGTCCAACACAACTACCTCAGAGAAGCCTGACACGGAAGAAGCTGGAACTCTGTCCTGATTACCACAGAAGAATCTCCTAGGCATCTGCAATACATATATAAAATATTCTGCAGGGGTGAGCAATCAATTGCTCAGCAATACCACTATATGAATAACAAGCAAAACAATTTATGACAAAACAGTAATAGGAACAGAGATTATAGCTCGTTTACAAAAATATGGTAAACATTCATAAACTGGATATTCAAAACTAGCATGCTCTGAAAAACAACAATATCAGTCATGTGTTGTGTATGAATACCAGAGTTAAATCTTAGCATGCTATTTCATTTTCAAATCATCTGTGTCAAACAAGTTGATTTGTTAAACAATTTCAAAACTGAATCAATCAAATCTATTGGACGTTCAACGGGTGAAGATAGCTGATCAGTTTATCCTCACCGGACAGCGACTAACGGCCATCCAGAATGAAGAATGTGTTCCGGAACTTGGGAAAAGACTAGCTAGGTCATTCCCCCACGCTGGACTAATCGGTTAAACAGAGTGCCCAACCGAATTAGCCACTTACGCCTACTCAATTTCAATAGATCAACTGAATTCCCTGTTTACCTCTTTCCAAAATTCCACGACATAGGTGGATCAAAACATTTTCTTTATCCACTTTCCAAAATCACTATCACCTATCTCTTTTTAAAACCTTTCTGTCACAACAAACTATTCAAAACTTCTTTTCATTTTAATCATATTTCGAGATAGGTGCTATCAGAAGTTACTTTTCCCAAAAACAGGTTTAAAAACAATTATTCATAACTACATGGGATACATAACTTAAAACGTTCTATTCCATTACGAGAATAAAACATTAGCTATTCACATATACTGAACCATAAAAGAATGGTCAGGGGTACTTGCCTTGCAAAGCTTTACAACTATCACTGACTGATCTTGGATCGATTCGAACATTCGGGCTTTATCACCTAATTAATAGACTATCCAGGATCCGACTTCAACGCTCGGGTCCTTCGCTTGGAACCTCGCTGCACTTGTCGACTGATCGCTAGGTTAACTTTAGTTCAATATCAATTCTTGGGTCCTTCGACTAGAACCTACAGAGTTGAAATACCCTACGTTAGACGACCAGGTATGCTTCACATATCCTCGCTAAAAGTCTACCCATTCGATAACAAATCTCGACTTGTTATTATATGTATGATTATAATGCATACAACAATCAGGATTTACGTACTCAATATGCAGGTAGGCTTGCACAACATTTATTTATAAGTATATAACTATATACACTCGACTGATATTCCTGATATTTTACAGGATACGCTTTCGAAATTTGAGCAGCGTCTCCTTTGTTTATTGGACTACCCATCGAACAAAATCGACGTCTCAATCAGCAACCAATCCAACAATCACAATTCATCAACCAAATTACGTGCCCGACTTAGATATAAAAATAAAAAATTCTCATTTCAAAAATAATTTTATGAATTAAATTATTATTTTAAAATATTAGGACTTAGATAAACATCATCATCGTCCACCGTCCACTCGTCAAAATTCATCGCGGATGGCGGTAAAATCCGCGGGTACCCGATTAATTCGGGTTTCCAACGCTAAATTCTACCGATTAAATAATTTATGCACGCAATTATATTTTATTTCATGAATTTTACTCAAAGAGTTCCTGCAAAAAATAACATTAAAATAATAAAAATCTAAACCACAGAGCACGAAACAGAAAAACAGATACAACCACGGACAGATTAGCACCGCACAGGCGACAATAAACACAGGGCACCGCACACAGCGGCTGAACACACACACAATTAACACACACACGCACTCACACACGCTACACACACACACAATTCACACAAAGCAAACACGGATAAGTGCATATATATGCGTATACATTAATGAACGGAGCTGGACCTGAGCATTCACCGGAAACAATCGGAGAACCAGGACGGCGGCGGGGGAACCACCAGGAACAGAGGCAACCGAAGAAAGGGAAGAATAAGGGAGAGGGAAAGAGTCTGGGAAAGGGAGAAAACATCGAAAGAGTGAAAGAAACGGAAAGATTAGCGAGGTTAAGAGAGAACCGAGAAGGAAAAAGATGAGGAAGAAGATGTACCAATCTGTATGTATATGTTGGTATTTTGTATTTTTATTTCTTTCCTTTTATCTGCTGCCACGAGTCCCATTTACAAGACACGCATCAACACAATTTCCTGAGTGTATTACACGTGTCCTTGACCCGTGCTTTGTAAATGTTGGGTTCGTTTTCGGTTAAAATAACATATCAGCGGCTCGACAAAACACACCGAAAAATTACAAATTTTGTGCCAAAATTCCCGAAATACCTGAAAGTTAAAAAAATGAAATTTCCATAATTTTTGACTCATTTTTAAAACACAACTTATACCCGCGTTTCACAATTAAAGAACCGAACTGCACTTAAAACGAATTCATAAAATCACGGAAATAGTTTAAAATATTATAAATATCCAGAAGTAAATAAAAATGTAAATTTCGTAATTTTAAAATAATTTCTAAAATGCAATTTATACCCGCTTTTATCAATTAAACGAATCGACGCGCGGGTGAAATCAATCCCAAAAATTTCCAAAATAATTTTAAAATTTTCGGAATATTCCAAACTTAAATGAATATGAGTTTCATAATTTTTGAAGAATTCTGGAATTAATTACAGATTTTAAGAATAAATGCAATCAGAAAATCATACAGAGCTAAAAAATTGATGAAATATTAATTTTTAAATTTTATAAAATCCCAAAAATAAGTATTGTAATTATAAAACCATAAAAACAATTTTAGAGACATTCCAAATATTTATGCAAATAAATTTGCATTAAATTCACTCTTAAAAGTGAAAACAATTCAGTACAACTCAATAATTAATTACGCGAGCAACCCGGTACACCATAAATCACACATAGATAATAATAAAATAACACATAACGGTCAAAACCAATAAACATATTTTATTTAAGTAATTATTTAATAATTACACTTTTAAATAAAATAAAAGTATACGAGTCGTTACACATTGTTCTCTTTAATTTTATTGTTTTCTTTAGTGAGAGACTTGAGTGTAACACGTAAATGATATAATTCAGTAGACATGTCATTTATGGCATCATTACACTCAGCTTTAGATAAATGAGTTAGGTTAGTTGTGATTACCTGATTGCTTGATGAACTTGTCTCTGTTTCATCTGATTTAGCCATTAGGGCTAGGTTGACATAGCTTGTATTTTCATCCTCTTCCAATCCATCTGCAGCCCAGTCATTTTCTTGTGTAATGAAAGCCCTTTCCTTTTTCTTGAGCAACTCAAAGTATTTCTGCTTATAATCAATAGGCTCAAACTTCTTTTTACCAGAATCAGGCTTTCTGCACTCACTAGCAAAATGACTTGCCAAGCCACACTTGAAACACTTGAATTTAGACTTATCAACCATGTTTCTATTTGACTTAGCTGCTCCAAAATTCTTCTTGAATTTGAGCTTGGAAAATCTCCTGGATAGAAAAGCAAGATGCTCATCTATGTCATCCATGTCATCTTGGCTCAACTGTTCTTCATTTTCAGCTACTAGCACTTTACCCTTGCTTTCACAAACCCTTGAGTTTGATACAGATTCCACAGCTTCAACCTTTATCTCTTTTTCCTTTTCTTGCTCAGCAACTAGTGCAATGGATCCTCCTTTCTTCCTTCCTTTCTCCATCTTTTCATCTTGCTCTATTCAAACTCTTAGGTTTTTAGAATTCCATACAGTCTTTCCAAGGTGAATTCCTTGTAATCTTGAGAGTTTCTTAAAGAGACTGTCATGGGCTTCCATTCCTTTGGTAGAGATTTAATGAATTTAAGGTTTGAGTCGTTTGTTTGATAGACCCTTCCATGCAACTTGAGAGCATTCAGTAGCTTTTGAAATCTACTAAATATATCAGCGAGTGACTCACTTTCTTTACAGTGAAAATGCTCATATTGTTGAATTCAGATCTGCATTTTGTTATCTCTTACTTGCTCAGTTCCATCACAAATAATTTGAATTGTGTCCCAACCCTCTTTTGCTGTTTTGCAGTTTATGATGTTGTCAAACATATCACCATCAACACCATTAAACAGTATGTTCATTGCCTTTTTATCTTTCCTGATTTGTTCAATGTCTGGATCAGACCATTCATGTCTGGGCTTTGGAACTGATGGTTATTTCCTGTAGCAGCTCTCATAGGGACATGAGGACCTTTCTCAATGCAATCTACATAAGCTTTATCTTGAGAAAGAAGACGTAGGTGCATTTTCATCTTCCAGTGATGATAGTTGTCTTTGTCCATAAATGGAATTTTCACTCCAGCATCCTTTATGATCATCTTCTTGAAGTGGTGATCTTTACATTCTTTGTACTTCAAGAGCTTGCTCTGATACCAATTGTTATTCCCAAACAATTCAAAAAAAATTACAGAAGGGGGGTTGAATGTAATGCTGGCTCCTTTTTCTGATTTTAAGAATGTTCTTACTTAATATATAACCGTATTTGATTTTGCAAGAAGTGCATAATGAAAGTAAAATAGAAATCAAAACGCAAAGCAATAAAACACAAGGCTTTAAACTTTCTGGTGGATTTTAAATTATCCACCAGAGATATATATATATATATATATATATATAAAGATGAGAACTTTGTGATGCTTGAATAGCACACAGCTGCTTACAAGTTAAACAACAAGAACAACTGAGAAATTCTTTACAGATTTTGCTTTTTCTATTTCTCTAGTTTTTCTTTCTGACTTCAATTTTTTTTTTCAACTTGCTAATCTTGGTTTATATATTACCAAGTTACATGATAGTAAGACAAGACAATACGACAAACTAAATCTTGTCTAACTTCATGCTGCTACAATACTCTATCCAGCATCTTTGAATATCTTCATAATTGCATGGAAATGGTAATGCTTCTTTGTTCTCTAAGTCCTGCAATTAGGCTGCCACATTCCATTTACAAACACCCTATGCATGTGACTATGCTGTCACTGTCAACTGCTTTTTTGAATTTATGATCATCCGTCGGGACTATATTGGTCATCCGTTGGGAGTCTTGTTGATTATCTGTCAGGAGCCTGTGTAGATCATCCGTCAGGAATCTTTCTGTCACTTGACTCTATTTCACTTATACAGAATTACAAGACATCTTATATTTACAATTAGCCAACCTATTATGCATATCAATCTAGTAGTCAACATGACTCAAATAATCCTACATCATCTACTCAACTAAAATATTGTTGTTTGCGGAAATGTGCTATAATACTTATTGTTACCTAAGGGTGTGAAGAATTTTGGTATGAAAGGGAAGCTTAGTCTGAGATATGTTGGCCCTTTTGATGTTATGGAGAAAGTAGGGGAAGTATCTTATACAGTTGCGTTGCCGCCACAACTATCTCATGTGCATAATATGTTTCATGTGTCTGTTTTGAGGGGCTATAAATATCATCCATTACATGTAGTTCAGTATCCATTGCATAAAATTAGAGAGGATCTTTCTTGTGAGGAAGAAACTAAGGCTATCTTAACTCGTGAGGAGTGAGTTTTGAGGAAGAACACCATTCCGTTTGTGAAATTTTTGTAGAAAAATCATTCTGAGAGAGAGGCTACTTGGGAATTAGAAGAATCTATCCAAGAGAAATACTCGCATTTATTCGATTTAGGTACGACTATTATGTTTTGTTTGATTCCGAGGATAAAATCCTTTTTAAGGGGGTATATATGTAATATTCATGAATTTTATTTATTTTAATAATAATAATAATAATAACAACAAAGAGAATAAAATTAGACTTTATATTATTTTGCATTTACTAATAAGAGAAGGGTTAGAAACAAAATACATTTCATGGTTGAGTTTTAATTTATTAAAATTATTAGAATTCTAATTGAAATAGGTGAGCTAGTACGATTGTATATTATTTAGCACATAAAATAAAACCTTATTCTTAAAAATCTCTTCATAAAAGTCGCAGGGAGTGGAATAGAGATTTAAAAAGAAGCACAGCCGACTGAGGTTCGAGGAAGAGAGAGGGTTGTACTCTGTTTTCAGTTTCACCAAAGGTTAAACTATTCTTATTCTTACAATTTAATAATCGTTGTCGCCAGTTTATACCGTGTGGGCATTTCTATGTCGTACACATATTTGAATATTAATTGATTTCTATTACTATGTTCTGAACAGATACCAGTCTTCAAGTTTTGTTGTGATAAACATTATATATATTATTCAAACATGAGATTCAATCCTTTTTGTGTGACAACCGGTAAATTATTTAGAATATTATATGAGTATATATATATATATATATTCTGTGTAATAATGTGAATTCTCGTGAATTATGTACATATGTATATTTATTCTCTTGTGTGGCAATTTGATTCTTGTGGATAGCGTATGTGTACGAATATTTAGATATGAGAATTTTGTGCTTAGACGATTAGATAAAATTGAGATAGTGATATATTATATTTCAAAATTTTAGTGCATAAAAATTGAATTATTTGCATGCTTAAATGGCTTATAGTTCAAGCATTAAATCTTAGAACATTCCTTTTAAAAAAATAATTTTGCTCAAAAATTTTGATGGTACTTTTATAAAATTTCTAATATTCTAAAGTATTTTATTGTATAATTTTTGTGATTTATGAGATTATAAATTATTTATTAAAAGTTTTTCTTTTAACTCATGTTTTAATTTTTAGAATAATAATTATTGGATTAATATAGTGCCCTTGCATGCAAATTCTCACACAATAGAGACTAAGGCTATGACCGACATTTCACACCCCACTAACACATTTTTACAAACCAAAAGACTCATCTACCCTTGCATGCATTAGTGCTCAAGCTTGTAAAAAGAATACAATGGACCTTTCTCACTTCCATTACCATTCTAAGCATTTTAAAAGACCAAAGTTCAAGCTAGTGCTATCATTTTTCACCCACCACATCTTCACTCCCTCCCTCCTTGCTTCGTTCGACCGAGAGCAACCCCCCCTTCTCACATTTTTTATTTCTTAAACTAAACCAAGCTAAAATCTTACTCACCTTTGTGATATCTCTTTGATACTTTGAAGTTCTTGCAATTTGAAGTAAGCTTATTAAGTGCATGTTATGTTCTTGGAGCCAAAGGTTTAGACTTTGATTCTCATGAAACTAAGGTCTAAAACCATGGTGGCTTATAGATATGAACTTGATATGGTCTTGGAGAAGTGTTTTACTTCTATTTCCCAAGTCATAATCTTGTTCATAAATATTTGACAGTGATTTCTTAAGAGATGAATGTTTAGAGTGTTGATCTTGAGAAGTTTTCATGAAAAATGACCATGCATGTTGTTTCCAAAAGTTTTGCTCCTTAAAATGTTGTTTTATAAAGTTTAAACTCTTGCATGCCATGTTTTCTTCAAGATATATTAAGATCTAGCACTTGCATGTTGGATTTAGCACTTGCATGTCGGATTTAGCACTTGCATGTCGGTTTACAAGTGATTTTTTAAGTAAAAACCATACTTGATGATTTTGTGCTTTGGTACTTAATTTTTATGAGATGCATGCTATGGTTTATGTTATAAAAATACTAGTTGGAGTATTCCATGATGATAAATGATTATATATAGTATATATCAAGTGATTATTTTAAATATATAGTTCGAGTTTTGTTAAAGTCTCGAAGAAATGAAATTGCCATTGTAGTTGCTTCTTTTATGCATCTTGATAATCGCTTTTTGTGTTAAATAAAATGTTATTAGACCTTGTATACTAGAATTCAGTAGGTATTAGTATATTATAGGACTTGGTTGTTGAATTGTTGTTTAGTTTTGGTTGATAAGAAGGGAGTTAAGGTGGAAGGAGATGCATTAAGTACTTAGAGGCAGATTTTGCACCATAAGTTCAGGATGTTTTAGGTGTGCATTGGTGAGGCCTTGACAGGACCGAGCTTGGTAGAGTTAGGACTTGGTATATACATGAGTCCAGTAGCTTTAGATTGAATAAAAACATGCATTTGGGTAGGTGCACAAGCACAAAACCGAGGGTAGCCCAGAACATGCCAGATTTGGTGTAAGTCCATATTTGAGCCATTATAATCATGCTTTAAGTTAGGAATTCATTGGTTCTTGGTTTATATGAGTATAATAAAGTCTTAGGAAGCTTATCAAGCCAGTAAAATCAATAAATGAACAAGATAAGTGAGTATTAAGTTGGTAAAAACAGGGCAGTTTGGAAATCAGGGGAGGCAGTTTTGTGTCAACTTCCAGTTAAGGCCTAAGGAGGCCTGAGTGAGGTCTTTGAATCATTCCAACTTTGAGAGTCAGTTTATAGTCTTAGTAACCTTTGAGAACTGGTTTGGAGTAAAGGCCCAAGGTGGAGATACCCCATTTCCACCAAAACACCCGAAAATCACCATTAGAGTTGCATTCGAAACTTGAGAAGAGTGTATTGCATTTGTGTGTCTTTTGTGTGAGGCCTTGATGTCAAAACAAGTTTGGGAGTTAGTTTTATGTCATAAAAGTTTGTGGGAGTTAGAATTGAGTGGATGCATAAGGTGGAAATGAATATTCCTACCAAGGCACACAAGGGGTGCCAAAGTGAGAATTCGGGAAAGTTTAGTATGTGCATTAGTTTTATGAGTCATTTGAAGTGAAGCATAAGTGTTCCTTATAGATTCTAAGTTGAGTTGAGGTGTGTAGAGATGAATTAGGAGTTTTATTCATAATTCTTGTGTGTTACTTGGTCAATTGCATAAGGATCAAGAATAGCAAATAAAGTATAAGTATGCACTGTTAACTAGATAATAATAGCCATGCCATTTCATGTTTATGTGTTTATGTGGAATGTTGATGCATATATTACTTATAAATAATTAAGTTTATGTGGATATATATATATACTAGTGATAATAGGGTAGGCATATGTATATTAAAAGCTTATAATTAGTAAAGAGTTAAGGTATAATTAGTGATGAGGTCTAATATTATGTGTAGGTTCCGGAACTGAGAAAGGGAAGACTCGTGCCATTAAAATCGAGTAATTTCCAAATTGAATAATAAGACAAGTACTCCTGACCCTTTTATTGTGTCGCAAATAATCCTATCCTCGACTCGTAAATTACTACAAATACTTTTGTTCGTATCTTATGATGATTGCTATGCTTTTACCCGCAACTTATAAATATTACAAATGCTTTAATCAACTTGTAACCTTGCTTGTGCTTTACCCTTGATATATATATTCTTCACTCTAATAGACCCAAGGGACCCTCTGAACCTAATTCTCAAAAAGAAATACTTAATATACCTTTGACCTGCGTTTGACTAGTAATAATCTAGAACCCTCTTGATCATTACCGATAATTGTTGTTACAATACCCTCTCTGGCATCCATGTTATAAAACGAATGATTATTTGAAATAAAATAAATGTTTTCTTGATTTAATGGATGGGACCTAGAATCAAGTCCCTTTCACACTTATTGATAGGCTTAAATGTTGTCTGGGGATCCCATTATATTTGAGAACCCAGCGCGGTTCGGGATTACTTTGCGGCTGATCACCGGCTGTAATCCGTAGCATCCTAAAATGAATTTTTGAAGCCGTTTTGATTATAAATGTTTATAACATGTTGCCACGATACCATTATGCTATATATCATGTTCCATGATGTTATTATGCCTTTATGATATGATTTTTTGCTATTAATACCATTGATACCATCCATCCGTCTCTTCAATTTATGCTCTCCTGATTATGAGATTATACCATGTATTTTTAGAACTTCTTAGTACTTGCTGAGCACTTTAGCTCATTTTCTTGTATTTAACCCTGATCTACAGCTAGCAAATATGGTTCGTATTAAGCAGACCACCCGTAAGTCAACCGGTAGGTAGGCTGAAGACTATATGAGGGCTCAGGTAGGTTTGACGACTTAGAATGGAGAGATCTGCCATTATATATTATGTAATAGATAGAAGGGCTGTTCCAAACTCTAAACCTAAGCGATTCTGGGATTGTATCTATTTTGATGGGATTGTAATCTAATTACAATTATCTTTTGAATTTTATTAATATTTACTTTTATTTTTTGGGTTATATCTGGTTTTTGTGTGTGTATGAGTTGGGGGCGTGACATTTTGTCTTTTGGTTACACATGCACTGAAATTTTTATTTGTAAGATTAATATAAATGCTTGATATTGATTACTTATTATAGTCATAAATTTATTATATTTTTGTAAGTTTGTGCAGTGCTATTTGTTATTCAGGAGTCATGTTATTTGTATGAGTTTAGCGTGTCATTATCATATGTTATATGAATTTATTTATTACTTGCCATTATGTATGCTTGTAAGTCGATTTTATAGGCTAATTTATTTAGTATATTCTGGCCGCGTGTAGCCATATATTTTATTTGATTTTAAATTGATAAATTATGATTTATTAATGCATTTAGCATGACCTTATGATTAGAGTTTAAGGTTGATTCCAATGTTCTTCTTAAAATTAAAGAGTCATGGTACAAGTTTGTAGTCGCGGTGTATATGCATGTTCTGATATCATAGCAATCAAATATATGCTTGCTTATGACTGGTATTAATTGTTTAATTAAAGCCCGTATATGGGGTGTAATTGTTAGTTTATTTGTTAATTATTTTATTTTTGACATGATCACGAGCGCACTAGCATATACTTTGGTTTTGGTTAACCAGATTAAGTAGCATGTATTAAAAATATGGTAGCAGTGTCTAACGAGGCTAATAATCGGATTATGAATCAACGTAAACAAGTTATAAGTAGTAATGATTAATTAATAAATGATTATATATAATTCTTATTAATTATAAATTATGATTTTATATTTAGATCGCGGGTCAGGGAGTTACCGGATCATTACGGATTTTGTTAGTATTTTAGTTACGATATTCGAGGTACGAATTCTGTTCCCTTTTTATTCAGCGCTACTCCTCTTATAAATTAAATATCTCTGATTTGTTTAATCCCATATTTCATTCGTTCCGTTAATATTTTTTTATTGTTTTGACTTCCGAAAATTGTTTTAAAAATTGATTTGGAAAGTTTTAAATATCGGCTTATGCGGTTTTCAAAAATTATTTATGACACCCTCTATTTTGGAAATATGAATTACTTGTGACAGGTGATTTTAAAATTTTGCGAGAATAATTTATTTGAACCCATTAGTGTTATAGGGTATACCGAGTTAACCAACTGTAGAGGTACTAAAAGCATGTTATTGTGGCACCAGTGTCATGACACTTCCGTGACAGTGTAATTGGTCACAACTTATCCCTTGTTAGCTCTTGGGAGGAGTTTTTGGCTTTTTGATATTTGTTTCAGGATACGTGGGTGCACCCAGAGTTTGATTTGTGATTTGATTTATGGTGACATTGTATATGTCGTACACATTAACCATTCTGTTGCACGCATTAGGTACCCTATGATGTGTGTATTTGTATATGTTCTGATCTCGGTATGAAATATCCTAACCCCTCGTTATTTCAGCCATGCTTATAGTTAGATATATTTGTGATGTCATGTCTAATCTGATTTGTTTAGTTTGAGAACTTACTATCAGAACTTAACTGGAAATCAGAACTTACTGAAGACAGGAAGTTATCAGAACTTAAGCCATCAGGACTTACATCAGAACTTAAGTGTGGATACAATTCAGGGATAAAAAGCGGCTGATTTACAGGAGATGATCTGGATTAAACAAAAGAAGATATGATTGGAGAGTTGTCTAGCTAAAGGACTACAGTAGATAATCTCTGATTGATGTATTTTAGGAAACAGAACATATCATATCAATTAGGAGATATCTTGTAACTGTGTAGTATATAGACACAGATTGGGGTTTACACTATAGGTGTTATCATTCACGAGAATATTATTCATTGTAACCCTAGCAGCTCTTAGTAATATCATACATCACTGAGAGAGTAGATTGAACCTACTGTAACAGAGTTTGATATATTGAATAAACTTATTTTCTGTTACATACTTGTGTTTATAATCGAATTGATTGTAGATACTATATTCAACCCCCTTCTATAGTATCATTGAGGCCTAACAAGTGGTATCAGAGCCAATCTGTTAAGCTTACAAATAGTTAAGATCCAAACAAACAATCAATCATGTCTGATCAATCAAAAATACAAGACCCTTAAGAACCTGCAAAGGTTCAACCCATTCAAAACACCAGTAGATATGAAACCATCAGGGTTCCTATGCTCATGGTGTCTGAGTACCCTGTATGGAGTATGAAGATGGCCATGTTTCTGGAAGCTACAGATCCAAAATATTTAGACAGAATTTATGATGGTCCACACAAGCCCACAAAGCTTTCTATTGCAGTTGGGAATGAGCCACAGAAGATGATTCCTAAAGAAAATAGAGAACTCACCACTGAAGACATCTCTTCACTAGGCAAGGATGCAAAAGTAAGCCACTTGCTTCATAGTGCACTTAACAATGTCATGTCAAACAGGGTGATTGGATGCAAGACTGCAAAAGAAATCTGAGATGCATTGGAAGTGAGATGTCAAGGAACCAATGCCATCAAAAAGAATAGGAAGACAATACTCACACAGGAGTATGAGCACTTTGACTCAAAATCTGATGAGTCACTAACTGATACATATGACAGATTCACAAAGCTGTTGAATGATCTGTCACTAGTGGATAAGGAATATGATCCAGAAGATTCAAATCTGAAATTTCTACTAGCTCTTCCTGAAAAGTGGGATGTGAAAGCTACTACAATAAGAGACAACTATGAACTTGCTGATATGTCTCTTGATGAAATCTATGGGATGATCAAGACTCATGAACTTGAGATGGAGCAAAGAAAGAAGAGGCATGGAGGGAAGTCTAAGAAAGTTGTTTTAAAGACTAAAGAAAAGCCAATTGTCTCTAGGAAGGCAAAAGGAAAGGCTCTCATCATACAGCCTAATTCAGAGTCATCAGATTCTGATGATGATGATTCAGAACCTGAAAATTTATCTGAAGTGGATGTTGATGCAGAGATGATGCAACTGTGTGCTCTTATGGTGAAGGGTATCACAAAGATAGCCTACAAGAAATTCAGAAAGGGTAAGAAGTTTTCCAGGAAAGGTGGAAGTTCTGACAAGAAAGGGTTCAAAAAGATTGAAGGCAAAGGAGGAAAGTCTAACAGAGGAGACAACTCAAATGTCAAATGCTACAATTGTGGTGAAACAGGCCACATCTCTCCTGATTGCAAGAAAGGAAAAGGTGATAAAGGCCAGGCACTTATCACAAAGAAGAAAAACTGGGCAGACACTTCATAATTTGAAGAAGAGGTGAACTCTGCCTTAATGTCAAATACTGATAGCAGTTCTGATGTTGCTGAACTAAAAGTACCTCTATCAACTCTTGCTTTTGATACAGAAGATATTACTGAGTTGAGATTATTTCTAAAAAACATTTATATTAGCTATAGAGATCATACTTTAGGGAATGAAAGATTAAAATATGAAAATCTAAAGTACAAAAACAGAAATAGTTATCTTGAAGAAGAGTTAGTCAAGATGAACACTATTCAGAGAGAGAGAGATAATGCTGTGTATGTTAAGAATGAATTGCTTAAACATAATGATTATCTAAAAACTGAATTAGAAAAAGAAAAAGAAATCATCAGGACTTGGACTAACTCAGGCAGAACAACTCAGAATATTCTAAGTAGTGGAAACTGGAAAGAGGGGTTAGGTTATAAAGATGGTAAAAGTGAGAAAGGGACTTTTCCAATTAAGCCAATTGCTATCAAACAGACTGAAAAGCCAAAGGTAAATCCTATTAAATTTATTGCAAAAATTGTTGTGTCTCATTCTGAAGAGATGAAAGACTCTAAAACAGAAGTCAAAGAAAAGTTAACTTCTGACAAATTAAAACAGGATAAACCAGCTTTGGTAAACATTGGCTTAATGACAAAGAAACAGCTTAAGTATAAGCTGAAAGAGATTAAAAATGTGAACAAGGTAAAGGAAGCTAGGAAAAATAGAAATGGAAAGGAAGGTGTGAATAAAAGTAATAATTATATGCCTGTTCCTAATGCTCCTAGAAAGAAATGCTATAATTGTGGAAACTCTAACCATCTTGCTTCTTTTTGCAGAAAAAATAAAGATATAAACTCTTTACCTCCTAGATCAGGAATTAAGAGTCAGTCTGTTAGGTTTAAACCACAAAATCCTTGTTTTCATTGTGGTAGTTTATGGAATTCTATTTATACTTGTAGGGAATATCATAGTTTGTACTATGATTATTATGAAATAAAACCTTCTTTAGAGAAAATTAGTGTAATTCCTTCTAGTGTAAATTATGATGCAAAGTCTGATATAAAGTCTGATAAAAAGCATGTTAGCATAAACTCTGAAACTAAATCTGCTACAAATGCTAACAAACTTAACAAGGCCAAAGGATCCAAGCAAGTCTGGGTCCTTAAAACTAATCAATAGTGGTCTTTGTGAATGAAGGGCAACGGGAAAAACATCATGGTTCTGGACAGTGGATGTTCAGGACATATGACTAGAAATAAAGCCCTGTTATCAGACTTTGTGGAGAAAGCTGGCCCAGGAGTTTCTTATGGAGATGGCATGATGGGAAAGACTGTGGGATATGGCAATATCAATCTTGGGAATGTCATAATTGAAACAGTAGCTCTTGTCTTAGGACTTAAACTCAATCTGCTAAGTGTGAGTCAAATCTGTGATAGAGGTTATCATGTAGATTTCTTTGAAGAACACTGTGAAGTTGTAAGTAAGTCTACAGGCAAAGTGATTCTGAAAGGTTACAGACATGGTAACATATATGAAGCTAGAATTTCAACAAATTCTGATGGTTCCGCAATCTGTCTGTTAAGCAGAGCATCAATTGAAGAAAGCTGGAATTGGCACAAGAGACTCTCTCATTTAAATTTCAATAACATAAATGAGCTAGTAAAGAAAGATCTTGTGAGAGGACTGCCAAAATTAATATTTGCTCCTGATGGTCTTTGTGACTCATGTCAAAAGGCAAACCAAAGAAAATCTTCATTCAAGAGCAAAACTGAATCCTCAATTCTTGAGCCTTATCACTTACTGCATGTTGATCTATTTGGTCCAGTCAATGTCATGTCTATTACAAAGAAGAAATATGCTATGGTTATAATGGATGAGTTTACAAGATACACTTGGGTGTATTTCTTGCACAAGAAGAATGAAACTGCATCTACTTTAACTGATCATGTCAGACAACTGGATAAGTTAGTCAAAGATTCTGTTAAAATAATAAGAAGTGATAATGGCACTGAGTTCAAGAATTCAATCATGGAAGAGTTCTGCAAAGAGCAAGGAATAAAGTAGGAATTTTCTGCACCTGGAACTCTATAGCATAATGGAGTTGTAGAAAGAAAGAACAGGACTCTTATTGAAGCTGCACGAACTATGCTTGATAAAGCAAAGCTACCAACCTATTTTTGGGCTGAAGCTGTGCAGACTGCTTGTTTTACACAGAATGCTACACTCATAAACAAGCATGGAAAAACACCATATGAGATGGTAAACAAAAAGAAGCCAAATCTGATATACTTTCATGTATTTGGATGCAAGTGTTTTGTTCTTAAGACTCATCCTGAACAACTGTCAAAATTTGATCTAAAAGCTGATGAAGGAATTTTTGTTGGATATCCACTTTCCACAAAAGCCTTCAGAGTCTACAAAGAATAGGACTCTTATTGAAAGAAAGAACAGGACTCTTATTGAAGCTGCACGAACTATGATTGATAAAGCAAAGCTACCAACCTATTTTTGGGCTGAAGCTGTGCAGACTGCTTGTTTTACACAGAATGCTACACTCATAAACAAGCATGGAAAAAGACCATATGAGATGGTGAAGAAAAAGAAGCCAAATCTGATATACTTTCATGTATTTGGATGCAAGTGTTTTATTCTGAAGACTCATCCGGAACAGCTGTCAAAATTTGATCTAAAAGCTGATGAAGAAATTTTTGTTGGATATCCACTTTCCACAAAAGCCTTCAGAGTCTACAATTTAAGAACAAGGGTTTTCATGGAATCTATCAATATATCTTTTGATGATAAAAAGATTACTGGACTTGAAGATTTCAATGATCATGATCAGCTGAGATTTGAAAATGAAGATGTAAATTCTAATTCTGTAAATTCTGATGACCTAAATCCTGATTCTGTAAGTTCTGACGGGTTAAATTATGATGTCATTGAAATTGTGGTAACTGCTCCAAAGGAAAATGCACATGTTCAGGGGGAGCAAGCTGATTAACATACCACATCTCAAGACTCTCAAGAAGCATCAGAACCAGTCACTGGCTCTTCAAGTTCTAATGAGCCAAATTCTGACAATTCTGGAAACTCTAATTCTTCAATTCCTGAAGGATCCAACTCAAATTCTGGAATCTCAGAGAGCATAACTTCAGGGGGAGCATCAGAAAATGATGATGGAGACAGCATGGATCATGGGGGAGGATCCAGTTCTAGAGATCAACTTCCATCTGCAAGGAAGTGGACTAAATCACACACACCTGACTTAATAATTGGAGATCCTGAAGCAGGTGTTAGAACTAGAACAGAAACAATAAATGAATTTCTCTATGATTCATTTCTATCTCAGACTGAACCAAAGAAAGTGGAAGAAGCTCTTCCATATGCCGATTGGGTGCAAACAATGCAGGAAGAGGTAAATGAATTTGAAAGAAATAAAGTCTGGACCCTAGTACCAAGACCAAAGGACAGATCAATTGTTGGTACAAAATGGGTGTTCAGAAATAAAACTGACAGTGATGGCATAATTACAAGAAACAAAGCAAGGCTGGTTGCTAAAGGTTACTCTCAACATGAGGGTATTGACAATGATGAAATATTTTCTCTAGTTGCTAGATTGGAAGCCATAAGAATCATTTTGGCTTATGCTGCTCACAAGAAGTTTAAAGTCTTTTAAATGGATGTGAAAAGTGCTTTTCTCAATGGAGAATTGGAAGAAGAGGTATATGTTGAACAACCTCGAGGCTTTGTAGATCTAAAATTTCCAAATCATGTCTACAGGCTTGACAAAGCACTTTATGGCCTTAAGCAAGCTCCAAGAGCATGGTATGAGACTTTAGCTCAATTTCTTCTGGAAAGTGGATTTCACAGAGGCACAATTGACAAGACTTTATTTTATCTCAACCATGGAAAGGACTTACTTTTGGTACAGATATATGTTTATGATATCATCTTTGGCTCTACAAATACAAAACTTTGTGAAAGATTTTCCAAGTTAATGCAGTCAAGATATCAAATGAGTATGATGGGAGAGTTGAGTTATTTTCTGGGACTTCAAGTCAAACAAATTGAAGAAGGTACTTTTATCAGTCAATCCAAGTACACCAGAAACTTACTCAAGAAATTTGGAATGGAAGACAGTTCTACTGCATCAACTCCCATGGCCACTGCCACTAAGTTAGATAAAGATACTGGAGCATCAGTAGATATTACTAACTACAGAGGTATGATTGGCTCTTTACTCTATTTAACTGCAAGTAGACCAGATATCATGTATGCTACCTGTCTCTGTGCAAGATTTCAGGTGGTCCAAGAGAACCTCATCTAATAGCTGTGAAAATAATTTTCAAGTATCTAAAGGGTACAGCTGATCTAGGATTGTGGTATCCTAGGGAATCATATTTTAAGCTAATAGGTTACTCAGATGCAGATTTTGCAGGATGCAAAATAGACATAAAAAGCACTAGTGGAAACTGCCAATGTGTTGGAGGCATATTGGTTTCTTGGTTTAACAAGAAACATATTTCAATTTCCACATCAACTGTAGAAGCAAAATATATTGATGCAGGAAGCTATTGTGCACAGATTGTTGTGAATATGTTGAGTACTTGATGATTACCTAAACAAAACATCTAAGTAGATTTTACTTAGTGAAATAATGTAGCACTCGACGGATAAGAATTATAGTCCCGACGGATAAATCATTATAGTCCTGACGGATGATTAACTTATTATCCATCGAGTGAGTAGCTTATGTAATAAGTTTATAGCACAGTGTTGTATGCACCTTTGTATAGAATCTGTAGTGGCATATAAGTCATGTTGACTTTAACTAGATATGCAGAATAGGTTGATTAACTGTACATAAGCAATGTCTTGTAATTCTGTATAAGTGAAATGAAGTCAAGTGCCAAAATAGCTACCAACGGATGATTAACAAAGCTTCGACGGATGACCAAAATAGCTATCAACGGATGTGTAACATAGCAGTCGACGGATGATCAATTAAGTCATTGACGGATGATCTGAAAGTCGACAGATGATCAAGATTCAAACATCAGTTGAACAGTGAAAGATGACACACAACCGTTGAGTTGGATACAAGTACACTGTGGAAGCTCATTAACTGGGTAATAGAGGACGAAAAGCTGCAAAGATCAAGACTGTTAGATTTTATATTTGTTCAGTTCTTTTGACTTTGTAATCTTGGTATTATATAAACCAAGAGAGTAGCAAATAGAAAAATAACTGAGAGAGCTAAGAAACAACAACAGAGAAATCTTTGTAATCACTATCTTTAGCATTTCATGTGTTCTTAGCAGTTCTATTTGTGTAAGCAGCTGTGGGCATTTCTGCACATAGAGTCCTCTCGATATATTAAATATATCTCTAGTGGAATTGTTTAAATCCACCCGAAAGTTTTTAAAGACTCTTGTTTTTAATTACTTATGTTTTGATTCATTCAAGTTTACATTCTGCATTGTGCTAATCAAAACAAATATATCCATAATCGAGTTGAACATTTTTTATTTTAAGAAAAAGGTTCAAGAATTCTATTCAACCCCCTTCTGTAATTCTTGCTATATTGTTAAGGGACTAACAATTGGTATCAGAGCAGGCTCTTAATCAACAAAGAGTTTAAAGATCAAAACAATTCAGCAAGATGAACAAGAAAGATGTTGGAGTCAAGATTCCTTTTCTTGATAAAGATAATTACCATCATTGGAAGGTAAAGATGCATCTTCATATGCTTTCTCAAGATGAGGCCTATGTGGACTGCATATAAAGAGGCCCTCATGTTCCAATGAGAGCTGCAACAGGAAATGAACCATCTATTCCAAAGCCAAGGCATGAATGGTCTGATCCTGATATTGAACAAGTCAGGAAAGATAAAAAGGCCATGAACATTCTGTTTAATGGTGTTGATGCAGACATGTTTGATAACATCATCAACTGCAAGACTGCCAAGGAAGTTTGGGACACAATACAGATAATCTGTGATGGTACTGAGCAAGTAAGAGAAAATAAAATGCAGCTCCTGATTCAGCAATATGAGCATTTTCACAATGAAGAAAGTGAGTCACTCACTGACATTTTTAGTAGATTCCAAAAGCTACTAAATGCTCTTAAATTGCATGGAAGAGTCTATCAGACTAAAGACTCCAATCTGAAATTTCTCAGATCTCTTCCAAAGGAATGGAAACCAATGACAGTCTCATTGAGAAACTCACAAGATTATAAGGAGTTTACTTTGGAGAGACTGTATGGCATTCTGAAGACCTATGAGCTTGAGATAGAGCAGGATGAAAGAATGGAGAGAGGAAAGAAGAAAGGAGGATCCATTGCACTAGTGGCTGAACTGGAAAAGGAGAAGGAAGTGAAGATGGAAGCTGTGGAATCAACTTCAAAGGCCTGTGAAAGCAAGGGTAAAGGGCTAGCTGCAGAAACTGAAGATTCATTTAGCCAAGATGACATGGAGGACATTGATGAGCACCTAGCATTCCTTTCAAGAAGATTTGCCAAGCTCAAGTTCAAGAAGAACTTTGGAGCTGCCAAGCCAAATAGAAACATGGTGGATAAATCAAAATTTAAGTGTTTCAAATGTGGCTTGGCAGGGCATTTTGCAAATGAGTGTAGAAAGTCAGATTCCAGTAAGAAAAGATTTGAGTCTGTGGATTATAAGCAAAAATACTTTGATCTACTCAAACAGAAGGAAAGGGCTTTTATTACACAAGAGAATGACTGGGCAGCTGATGGTTTGGATGAAGATGAGGATGTCAGCTATGTCAATCTAGCCCTTATGGCCAAGTCTGATGAAACAGAGACAAGTTCCTCAAGTAATCAGGTAATCACTACAAAACTTGCACATTTATCTAAAGCTGAGTGTAATGATGCAATAAATGACATGTCTACAGAATTGTATCATTTGCGTGTTACACTTAAGTCCCTAACTAAAGAAAATGCTAAAATCAAAGAAAACAACTTGTTTTTGAGTGAGAGGAATAATGTGCTTGAGTCTCAGTTTGTTGAGTTTGAGAAACTAAAAATTGAGTGTAGAATTGCCAAGGAGGAATTAACTGAGTCCTTGAAAAAGGAAGAAATTTTAAAGAAGCAGCTCGATCGTGAACAGGAGGTGATTAAAGCATGGAAAACATCCAGAGATGTTCATGCTCAAATCACCAAGGTTCAAGGAATTGAGTCTTTTTGTGATGAAGCCTGGAAAAAGAATAAGGAGAAACTAGAACCTATTTTGGTAGATGGATTGCTGACAGATGTAGACTCGACGGATGATGAGATCTATCCGTCGGATAACAAAAAGTGTTATCCGTCGAATGATAAAAATCCTCATCCGTCGGCTGTGAGCAAACCCATTAGCAAAGCCAAATTAACCAAGCTAAATGAAAAGTATGGGTCTGTTTCCAAGAACTTTGTTTCAGGAGAGTCAAGTCAAGCCAAGAAAGGGAAGAAGGCTAATGTTGGTCACATGACTGTCAAACAGTTAAGTGACAGACTTGCGAAGATAGAGGTAAAAATAGAGACTAAAAGGAAAAATAATAGGAATTGTAAAGTAGGGATTAACAAACATAATAACTACACACCTGACAAATATGCTCCTAGAAAAATTTGTGACAAATGTGATAGTGTAAATCATTTGTCTATTAATTGCAAATCTGCCATGTCTACTCCCATGTCAGTTCAGCCTCAATTCTCTAACATGAATGCCATGCCTCCCATGCCTGTTAATGCTATGCCTACACAGAACATGAATGCACAGTTTGCTAATATGCCATTTGCACCTAATCCATATTATGCTGCATACAATATGCCTCAAATGCCATTTAGCATGCCTTACTGGAATAACATGTTTGCACCAAGCATGCCATTTCCTATTAGCCATAACATGCATGATAATTCTGTTGCATCTAGTGGTTTCAAAGGCCCAACCCAAATGACTAAGGAAGAATCTGAAATTCCTAAGTCAAATGAGTTAAGACCTAAGAAACAGAAGAAGAAAGCTAACAAGGAAGGACCCAAGGAAACTTGGGTACCAAAATCAACTTGATTTGATTTTGATGTGTGCAGGGAAATAGAAGGAATCTTTGGTACTTGGATAGTGGTTGTTCAAGACACATGACTGGTGATTCTACCCTGCTCACATAGTTTGAAGAGAGAGCTGGCCCAAGTATCACTTTTAGAGATGACAGCAAAGGTTATACTGTGGGATATGGCTTGATTTCAAAGGACAATGTCATCATTGAAGAGGTTGCCTTAGTGGATGGTCTCAAACACAATCTGTTGAGTATCAGCCAGCTTTGTGATAAAGGCAACTCAGTAACCTTCAACAAAGAAACCTGTGTTGTGATTAATAATCTAAACAACAAAGTGGTTCTCACTGGTGTGAGAAGAGGAAATGTGTATCTTGCTGACTTCAACTCAACTAAAGCAGAATCTGTAACTTGTCTTCTCAGTAAAGCAAGTCAAGATGAAAGTTGGCTATGGCACAAGAAACTATCTCATTTGAACTTCAAGACCATGAATGAGCTGGTAAAGAAAGAGCTAGTTAGAGGTATTCCTATGGTGGAGTTTACAAAGGATGGACTGTGTGATGCCTGCCAAAAGGGGAAGCAGATTAAAGCATCATTCAGGAAGAAACTTGATTCAGCAATTGAAGAGCCTCTACAACTGCTTCACATGGATTTGTTTGGACCAGTCAATATATTGTCAATCTCAAAGAAAAGATTTTTCCTAGTAATTGTAGATGATTTCTCAAAGTTCTCTTGGACCTATTTCCTAAAGTCCAAAGATGAGGCTAGTGAAATCATCATCAATCACATAAGGCAAGTTAACAATCATCCTGATTTCAAAGTTAGAAGAATCAGGAGTGATAATGGAACTGAGTTCAAGAACTATGTCATGAGAGCATTTTGTGAGGAAAATTGAATCTTGCATGAGTTTTCAGCAGCAAGGACTCCACAAAAGAATGGAGTAGTGGAAAGAAAGAATAGATCTCTTATTGAAGCTGCAAGGACAATGCTTGAAGAATCAAAACTACCAACATACTTCTGGTCTGAAGCTGTAAACACTGCATGCTACACTCAGAACATCTCTCTGATTAATCAAGCAAGATGCATGACACCTTATCAATTGTTCAAGAACAAGAAGCCAACTCTGAACTTTCTTCATGTCTTTGGCTGTAAATGCTATATTCTGAGAAATCAAACTGATCAAAATGGGAAGTTTGATGCTAAAGCAGATGAAGGAATTTTTGTTGGATATGTTGTTGGTAAAGCATATAGAGTCTACAATCTAAGAACCAACATTGTTATTGAATCTATACATGTTGTGTTTGATGATAAAAAGATTGAAGGACTAAAAGATGGAGATTACCATGAAAGCCTCAAATTCGACAATGTTGAGATGGTCATTGATGAAAGTGATGATGATAGTGATCAAGAAACAGTGTCTAAGGATAATGCAGATAAATCTACCACAAATGAAGCACAAAACTCAACATCCGTCGAGTTACATAACGCTTCATCCGTCGGAAGGCAATCTGTATTATCCGTCGGAAGACAACCTGCCTCATCCGTCGGTACTCAAAATTCACCATCCGCCGGGTTATCAAAAGGAGCAGGAAGTCAAGGCAGATCACCCATAGAAAGCACCCCAATCTCAAATCAAAGATCCACAAACTCAGGGGGGGGGGTTTCCAGCAATCAAAACTCAATCACACATCAAGACAACATTGAGGTCTCTTCATCTAGGGCTAATCTAACTCAACCAAGAAAATGGACAAAAGATCACCCCTTTGAACTGATTATTGGTGATGTTTCTTCCAGAGTTCAAACCAGGAGAGCAACTCAAGAAGAATGTCTATACAGCAGCTTCCTGTCTAAGGAAGAACCAAAGAAGGTAGAAGAAGCCTTGTTAGATCCTGATTGGATTGTAGCTATGCAGGAGGAGCTAAACCAATTTGAAAGGAATAAAGTATGGAAGCCGGTACCCAAGCCTACAGGAAAGAATCCAATAGACACCAAATGGGTATTCAGAAACAAGATGGATGAAAATGGCATAGTAGTAAGGAACAAAGCAAGATTGGTTGCTAAAGGCCATTGTCAGCAAGAAGGAATAGATTTTGATGAAACATTTGCTCCTGTTGCAAGACTTGAAGCCATCAGAATCTTCTTAGCCTATGCAGCCCATGCCAATTTCAAGGTCTATCAAATCGATGTCAAAAGTGCCTTTCTGAATGGAGATTTGGAGGAAGAAGTGTATGTAAGTCAACCTCATGGCTTTGAAGATCCAAATTTCCCAGAGTATGTCTATTATCTACTGAAAGCACTTTATGGACTGGAGCAAGCACCTAGAGCCTAGTATGACACTTTATCAAAGTTCCTTTTGGAAAATCACTTCACAAGAGGTACTGTAGATAAAACTTTATTTTTCAGAAATGTGAATGGCTCTAGCATACTTGTTCAAATTTATGTAGATGATATTATTTTTGGCTCTACAGATGAGAAACTTTGTAAAAAGTTTGCCAAACTGATGCAAAGCAAGTATGAAATGAGTATGATGGGAGAACTAACTTACTTTCTTGGTTTACAAGTTAAGCAAGTTAGTGATGGAATATTCATTAGTCAAAGTAAATATATTTTTGATCTTTTAAAGAAGTTTGATCTAATGGATTACACATCTGCAAAAACTCCCATGGCCACTGCAACTAAGCTTGAACTAAACACTACTGAAAAGTCTGTGGATATTTCAAGTTATAGAGGCATGGTTGGCTCACTTCTGTACTTAACAGCTAGTAGGCCAGATATAATGTTTGCTCCATGTTTGTGTGCTAGATTTCAGGCAGATCCTAGAGAGTCTCATTTGATAGCTATTAAGAGAATTTTCAGATATCTCAAAGGAACACCAAACCTTGGCATTTGGTATCCTAGAGATTCTGGTTTTGATCTAACTGGTTATTCAGATGCAGATTATGCAGGTTGCAGAATTGATAGAAAAAGCACAACAGGAACCTGTCAATTTTTAGGAGACAAGCTTGTGTCCTGGTTCAGTAAAAAGAAAAATTCAGTTTCTACTTCTACAGCTGAAGCTGAATATATTGCTGCTGGCAGTTGCTGTGCACAGATTTTATGGTTGAAAAATCAATTGCTAGACTATGGTTTGCAAGTTGAAAGGATTCCTATTTTCTGTGACAACACAAGTGCAATTGCCATCACTGAAAATCCAGTGCAACATTCAAGGACAAAGCATATAGACATCAAGTACCATTTCATAAGGGAACATGTAATGAATGGTACTGTAGAGTTACATTTTGTTCCAAGTGAGAAGCAACTTGCAGATATTTTTACCAAACCACTGGATGAATCCACCTTTTCTAGGTTGGTAAGTGAGTTAGGTATGCTTAATTACTCTTGAATTTATCTGAATTATTTTGCAAGTTGAAAGGTAGCCAGAAATTTAACTGATTTTTAGTCATGGATGAAAATTTTGGCTAAGTCAAAATTTGCATCTCGACGGATGACCATTATCCATCGAGTTGAGTCATCCGTCGATATACAAATTGTAAATAAAAATCAATTACTTTTCTGGATTATTTTAAAGCTCGACGAATATCAACTTATCCTCATCCGTCGAAGTGTCTAAATCTTAACCGTTAATTCCCTGAACATTATCCATCGAGTATACTTACAGTTTGTAAGCATTACACGACGGATAATGGGTAGAATTTTTACAGTTTATTTTAAAATGTCTATTTTAGATAATTTCTATTGGGTAATTTACTTCTCTTTATTATTTTTATAAGTTGATTTTGAGAAAAGTATAAAAGCTTATTTCATTGTAATCATTTTCTTTTATCATTCTCAAATTCAACTGTGTTACTTCATTCTCTCTCAAGCAAAAATCCTCTTTCTCTTCAAGCTTTTCTTCTCTAATAATGGCACCCGTAGTTAAGATCATGTCACAAACTGGGTTCATCTATGAGAAGAACAACTTCACTGCCTTGGTTAATAAGGGGATTCAGCAATCTGAAGACTATCATAAGATGATGGACTTCGTGCACAACTGCAAGTTAAGTTTTGCCATGCTGGAATCACCTACAATTTATTGTGAAGTTGTTGAGGAGATGTGGACAACAACAATCTACAACTCTACTGACAAAACCATCACTCTAACCATCAAAGGTAATGATTTTTGTATCAATAGTGAAGTAATAAAAGCATGTTTCAAGATTCCTGATGATAATGTAACTGCACCACACACTGACACTGATATTGTCAATATGCTCAATTCCATTCACTATGCACTTCCTACTGTAAAACTAAGTGAAATTAGAAGACTAGGTCTTAGGAAGGAATGGAGTTACTTGTGTGATGTAGTAACTAAAGTCTTTTCTGGAAAAATCAGTAATTTTGATTCTGTGAACATTTTCATGCTTAACATGCTATACATGCTAGTTACAGACAAATATTACAATTTCAGTGACCTTGTTGTGAATGAGTTAGGTTTTAAACTAGGTGACTTAGCCAAAAGAGGAAAGAACATTTACTATGCTAGATTTTTTATGCTTTTGGCTAACCATCTTTGTCAAGAGATTGAACTTGAGAACCCAAACAACAAATTAGCTTGTTGGGTTCAAGAAAGGAGAATCATTGCAGACTTGAACAGAGCCAACCATCACAAGGATGTGCCAATGTTCTATTTCCCTGTAATGCTGACACCTCAGGTAAGTGAGGTAAGTTCATCCAGACCCTCAACTATTCCAATCTCTTCTATTTCTTTGACTTCAGGCATAGCTATGGCATCTGTGACAATGACCAAACAGTTGCCTACCAAAGCTGCCAAAACAACTGCAATTTCTAAATCCAAATCAAAGAAAACCCCCTCTGGTATCTCTCAAAAGGTACCAGTTCAAAAATCTACCAAAACCAAAGAGGGGAGTGTGAAGGAGGGTAAGATAGGTGAGGGAAGGGGTGAACATCAAAGAAACCCCAAGGATAAGGTTGGAGAGTTGAGTGAATCCCAGCCTAGCCACACTGCAGTTTCCCAATAAACTGTAGTGCTTAAAAAGGACAAAAGCTCACTTCTAGCTGCATCCTCCCAAAAGGATGTGGCTATTTAACAAAGCTCTCATCCAAGAGCACAGGCCAAGAGGGTTAGGGACACAAGCTCACACCAAACCTACACTAGAAAGAAGAAATCCAAAACAACTGGGGATGCACAGGGCACACACTTAGTGCAAACTGGTGCTAAAGACACAGTCCCTGCACCTTCTCAAATTCAGATTGATGTGGCTCCAATAAATGTGGAGTCACAGCCAAAATCTCTCATAATAGAAGCCACAGAAACACAATACTCACCAACTAACTCACTGGAAGTGGACATGATAAACACTTCAATTCCTGATTTCCCTTCTTTAACTCTGTTGGGGAAGCCAAAATCTAGTGCAAGTGAGCATCATCTTTTAGATGATTTGTTGGCTCACTTGCCAATTCTTTTTGATTCTATTGTGACATCTGTGCCTCAAATAACTTCAATCAACACAGAGTCAACAATAGTTTCTCTTCCCACCTCATTCATTTCTACTCTCTCGATGGATATTGCTCATCCGTTGAGTAGTGATTGTATCCCGACGGATAAGCTTAACAGCAGTTATCCGTCGGATAGCTTTACCACTCACCCGACGGATATCACTTATCCGTCGAGTGTCTCTGCACAACTTCAAAATTCAATAATTTTAAGTGCAGAAGATTTGGTGGTAATACAATCACTCTTAGGACTGAGAGAGGAGAGTGCATTGAGTGAGAGGCTGGGTTGCTCCCAGGCAAAAGGAGAGGAAAAGAGTGAATCTCAGCAATCCATTCATTCAGGATTGGCAAAAGTGAGTGAGAGGAGTCCCACCTTAGTAGGTGAAGGTGAGGGTGTGAGGGTGGGGAGCCAGGGTGAGACCCTGATGCAACAAAAGAGAGAATATGAGAGAAAGGCGGGTACTGGAGAAATAAGGATGGAACCAGCCATTGCTAGTGAGTCAATGATTGTGGATGATGCTAAAAAAGAAAGACAATTTCAGCAACATTACAAAGCTGTAATTGATAACATTTCCTTGGATGCTGACACTTTTACTCACCCTGTTTCAGCCTATCAACTGTTGGCTGCTCAGGGCAATGTGGATGCAGAGCAGACTTTGAATCTAGTGCACACCATAGAATCTCTTCAAAGAGATAAAGCTGCTGTGAACAGAATGCCTTCTCAAGCTGGAGAGCCATCTGAAGAATTTGGAGTAAATTCTGATGATGATGACTCTTGTTCTTTGGATGGAAGCATGAACTTAGGGGGAGCTGAAGGCCCAAGTTCTGCTTTTAGTTTACCTGAATGGGCATGGGCAAAGGAATTTACACAGGGAAATTTGAGGTGTCTTTGGTAAAACAAGTGATAGCTATTCAGCAGGCCCTTCAGGAAGCTTCAGATGCTGGTACCAAGGCTGTTCTTCAAGCTCACCTAGACTCTTTACATTTAATGAAGATCCAACACTCAAGACAGAATCTCAGTGTGGATGAATTGAAAAAGGATATAGCTGACTTAAAGACATACAACTCTGAGAAGCTGGATTCAATAATGCCATATGGTACCATGCATGATCTATTACTAAGATTAAGGAGAGAATCAAATTCTAACAAGAAGATAGCCAAGCTGGAGAATAGAGTTCAGGTTATTGAGAATTCAGTGGCTCTACTTCTTCAAAATCAACAGACTCAGACAAATCTTCTTATGCAACTGGCTAAAGCACAAGGCCTAACTCCTCCACTTGATGATAACAAAAAGGGGGAGAGAGAATCAAGTAAGGGGGAGAAAGGACCAACTGAGGGGGAGAAACTTCTAGTTCAAATCAGCAAAGTAATTGTACCTTCAATTACTATCTCCAAGCCACCAGTTGTAGATGGTATAGATCTTATAAATGCAGCAGCAACAACAAATTTGAAAGATGTTGATAAAGGAGAGTTGACTCTGATCAACTGGAAAAAGATTGATGAGGAAATACAACAAAAGTTTCAATTAGTCAAGGAACCAGATCAGTCATCCATCCATCACTCTCATGTTAAGCCAATCAATGTGAATGAGATGAGCATGAACTATCTGGAGAAAGGACAATCTTCCTGCATCAAGACTACAAAGGCTGAGATAATTCTTAAACCAAGGGCAAACTATCCAAATTTATCTTTGAAGAACCCTATGGATTCTGTGTATGAGCCACCCAAGCCTGATGAAAAGAAGCTTCTGTCAAGATCTATTCTCCTCTACAAAGATCCAGCTGATTCAGCCTCAAGAAAGAGAATTGCAAAGATATTCAGAAATGGGAAGGAAATTTGTGTGGTAGCTGGACATCCACAATTTGCTCATGCAAAGGAAGAAGAAAAAGCCAGATTGAAGCAGGAAAAGAGGCAAGCTGCTCTAGATGCAAAGAAGTCTAAACAAAAGAAAGAACAGTTCGCTATCTTGGCCAAGCTACAGGCTGTGAATTCTTCTCAACAAATTCCCTCTCAACCATCTCAAGCTACTGAATCAGAGAAGAAGATTGAAGAACAGAAGAAATCCTCAAGAAAGAAAGAACTGGCTAAAAGAATAAAAAGAAAGTTGGATGTTGTTTACAAGGAATTGGAAGATCAATTTCCAAAGGAATCCACTCAAGCTGAAACTCAAGCATCAAAGCCCTCTGTGGTGTTTGAAGACATAAGGGTGGTGGACCCCTACAGGAACATACATGGAGAGCCTATTGTGCCAAAGGATGAGCCAATAGAGTGGGATAAATTACCAATTCCTGACTTCAACTTGCCAATTCTTACTAAGCCAAGAAGGACAAAATCAAGGGCAGTCAAGAGAGTGAAGCTGTCACCTCTCAAATCCAAGTCAGTAGTCAAAGCTCAACCCAAGGTCAATAGGGGAGACTACCTGTACTTGTGTGACATCAAAGAATTCTCAGATCTAAACCTTTATCTGGAGGAGCTGGATGAGGTAAGGGCAATTGATGCATACAGAAACCTACCTGAAAGGTTGGTATTCAAGTACAAAGGGGGAAGGGAGATTTAGTGGCCTCTTCACAAGATACTTCAAGGAAGCCAAGCTGTGTTGATCAAAATCTATTCATCCTTCAAGAAAAACTTTGGGTTCAATGTAATTGCAAGAAGATTAGTATTGAAGAAGATTGAAGAGCTAAGGAGTGTTAGAGCCAAAGATGCACTACCCAAAACTCTTATCATCCCATACACAGGGAGAAGAGTGCATCTAAGGCCCTACTGGCTGATAGAATTCATGGATGACAAGGGTGTGAGAAGATTCTTCAGATTAGAAGACCAATTGAGTATCTCTAGCAATGAGACTCTCTTGGAAATGCAAGAAATGTTAGATCTCTCAGAATCTGATGAATTAGAATTCCACAGACAGCTCCAGAATCAAATTGATGAAAACAACAGAAAGCTTGGAAGAAGATCCAGACCTTCAAGAAACTAGAAAAATCTGCTCAGACTAAAGGAGCATTTTGAACTGACTGTGAGCCAAACCTTGTACATTTTTGTTTAAATTGAAGCACTTTCAGTTTTATCTACTTATCTTTAAAGATATATGTTTAGGATGTTTTGTCATCATCAAGTATCTTTTAATTTATGGCTACAATTCAAGTAGACATAAATTGGGGGAGATTGTTGTGAATATGTTGAGTACTTGATGATTACCTAAACAAAATATCTAAGTAGATTTTACTTAATGAAATAATGTAGCACTCGACGGATAAGAATTATAGTCCCGACGGATAACTCATTATAGTCCCGACGGATGATTAACTTATTATCCATCGAGTGAGTAGCTTATGTAATAAGTTTATAGCACAGTGTTGTATGCACCTTTGTATAGAATCTGTAGTGGCATATAAGTCATGTTGACTTTAACTAGATATGAAGAATAGGTTGATTAACTGTACATAAGCAATGTCTTGTAATTCTGTATAAGTGAAATGAAGTCAAGTGCCAAAATGGCTACCAACGGATGATTAACAAAGCTTTGACGGATGACCAAAATAGCTATCAATGGATGTTTAACATAGCAGTCGACGGATGATCTGAAAGTCGACAGATGATCAAGATTCAAACATCAGTTGAACAGTGAAAGCTGACACACAGCCGTTGAGTTGGATACAAGTACACTGTGGAAGCTCATTAACTGGGTAATAGAGGACGAAAAGCAGCAAAGATCAAGACTGTTAGATTTTATATTTGTTCAGTTCTTTTGACTTTATAATCTTGGTATTATATAAACCAAGAGAGTAGCAAATAGAAAAATAACTGAGAGAGCTAAGAAACAACAACTGAGAAATCATTGTAATCACTATCTTTAGCATTTCCTGTGTTCTTAGCAGTTCTATTTGTGTAAGCAGCTGTGGGCATTTCTGCACACAGAGTCCTCTCGATATATTAAATATATCTCTGATGGAATTGTTTAAATCCACCAGAAAGTTTTTAAAGACTCTTGTTTTTAATTACTTATGTTTTGATTCATTCAAGTTTACATTCCACATTGTGCTAATCAAAACAAATATATTCATAATCGAGTTGAACATTTTTTATTTTAAGAAAAAGGTTCAAGAATTCCATTCAACCCCCCTTCTGTAATTCTTGCTATATTGTTAAGGGACTAACACAGATTCTTTGGATGAAGAATCAGTTACTGGACTATGGGTTAGAATTTTCTAAAATACCTATTTACTGTGATAATCAAAGTGTTATTGCTATGAAAAGAAATCTAGTTCAACACTCAATGACAAAGCACATCAGCATAAGGTACCATTTCATAAGGGAACATGTGATGGAAGATACAGTGGAATTGCATTTTGTTCTAACAGATCAACAACTAGCAGATATCTTCACAAAACCACTATGTGAAGCTACTTTTACAAGACTGGTAAATGAAATTGGAATGGTTTCAGGTTCTTTCTCAAAATCTGTTTAGTTTTTGTTCTCATACATCAGACTTTATGATCAGTGTTTACAAATTTTGTCATCTCAATGTAATCTGTGCTTAAATTATAACATATTAAACACTACTTATTATCTGATGTGATTCTATAAACTCTGAAAGTGTTTTGAATGTTATGTGACTATTCAATCCAATGAGGATTATTTTGTTAGATGCTGACTTAGTAGTCTTTAACAAACTATGTATCCCATGTTTGAATTAGTTATTTATATGGAAATCACTAACACAAGCAAATTCTGATTTTGATCTTAGTCAAACATACTTCATGTATCTTATTACTAAGTCATAAACTAGATTATTGCTTCTTATCTGTCAAATTCTGATGTCAGTAAATCTTAAGGATGAACTACATGCTTGATAAGCCTCACTTATCTGAAGAAAATAAAAGAAAAGAAAAATTGAAAACAGGTACTCCTTTGAGATCTAGAGTAAATATGTAAAAGGGAAGATCCAAGTGCATTGCCGGTATTAAGTAATATGCATTAGAAAAGCAAATTAATTTTTCTTGGTGACTTTTCACATTCTCTGATTACTGGAGAAATATTCTGATAATAGCATTAATTCTGATGGCAGTTGTAACTCACTTACACTGAGAAGCCCTTGTCAAAAGAATTTCAAAAGATGCATAAAATAAGCACAAACAGTTGAGGTGGATTCTTGTATAACTTTATTCTACAGTAGACTACACAATTAAAGACTGATTTTAAGCATTTTTCTTAGTTATGCCTTATTTCTAAGATATACTGAAGTTTATCAGACTTTAATCTTTATCCGATCATTTGCAAATACATACACTCTCATTTCATATGAATGATGAAAATTACTGTGGTGATTAAGTTGTTTCTGATAAACAGTTAAGTATCATTTGCATAATTTCTGAGGACAAGTTCTGATTACATTCTGATGACTACACTCTGAAGAAACCTGTCAGTATTTGTGTGTAGAAATACAAAAACAGTCATTCACCTTTTGAGTACAGAAGCCATGTTCTGATGACCGTTAAATTCTGATAATAGTCAAGTTCTGATGCAAATCCTGATGCTTAAGTGGCATTATTTATTTACTTGACTTATTTTTAGTATTTAGTGTAACGGTTATATTTCACAAAAAAATAATTAGGTGAGATAAAAACAGTCATAATCATTTATTAGTGGGTTGCGTGTTGGTTTTGGTATGTGCATGTGTGCAATAATTACTGCATGTTTACCATGCCCACTATTTATGTTTTGACTGATTACACGGTGCCAAGTGTAAAAACTGCCGGTTCTAATTCAAAAGAGACGTTACCATGTGCAGAGTATAAATATCAGAGATAAAAGATTATACAATCTTTTACCCACTCTTTTACTCTATTCCCTCTCTCTCTTATTTTCTTACTCTCTTATTTTCTTACTCTCTTACAGGCATTTTATCAAACACTTTGCAAACACAAAATTTTCACTTGATTTTTCAACAAAAATGGCACCAAAGGATGTTATTTTAATGGAGCTAAGTTTTTCCCAAACAACTACTCTGCTATCTTGAACAAGGATCAAGCTCCTTCAGAACTTCACTTTGTTCAGGATTTCTTGGCTCATAGTGAGATTGGGTATGCTCTGACCCAACCTCAAGCAATCTCTGGTAAACAAGTGCTAGAGTTCTGGAAGACTGGAATCTATGATGATGGAGGTGAAACTGGATCTCCAAGCATCATATTCTCATCAGTTTAAGATGAGTATATGGTAATTGTTACTAAGTGAGGCAGGATCTTCATCTGCCTGAAAACTACAATTACAACTCAGCACCTGGAGAATCTGTTCTTCAGAACATGATGGCAAGCTTGGGATATGAGAAAAGCTTGTCCAAGCTAGGACAGTTGAAGAGGCCTTACATCAGGAGGGAATGGAGCTTCTTCTTTGATTGCATCACAAAGACTTTTGCTAACAAATGCTCCAATTTCGATGCCATTCCAATCATGAGTCAACAAATAGGGTATACACTTCTTAATAAGACTCATTTTGATTATGCATCTGCTGTGTTAGACTATATTGGTGACAGAATGAAGGAAGATGCAAATGTAGTATATTTTGCTAGGTTTCGTCAATTACTTTATAGTTATTGTTGTCCTGATAAGTTACAAGTGTTCAGTGACCTAATGGAACCTTTTAAGTTACATAAAAAGGCATTTACTGACTTGTTATCTGCTGATAACAAGAAGGAAGTACTAAGACCTCTCCAAATACCCCAATCTTTCAAATAGTTCTTAGTCAACACTATCCCAGGCACTTATACAGCCATATTCCCTGATGTAGCACCATCACAACCATCCACTACTCAACAACCACAGTCTACCTCACAACCACCAACATCAGCACCTGTTGTCAGCACTTCACAGTCCAGACCCAAATCCAAAACCAAACCAACCTCTGGTACTTCTCAAAAGGTGCCAGTTGTAAAATCTGACACATCCTCCAGACCCAAAACCTCGATAGCTAAATATGTTCCTCAATCTCCACCAAGGAGAAAAAGAAGGCTGATTTTGAGAGATGAATCAGATGAGGAAGAAGCTGAAGAGTCAACTCTTCAGAAGGAGAAAGCAGCTGAAGCTTCTGGCATTCAGAAAAGAAATAGGTCTTCACATTCTGATAAAGATCATGTCACCCCTCCATCTAGAAAATCAAAATTGAGGAAGATGAGAGCAGGTGTGCGTATTGCACAAACTCAATCTGAGGATGCTGAAGATGCTGAGGAAGGGGATCAGGAATCTCTGATCTCATCAGAACCTATTGTGATTGAAGCCCTACCAGCAGCTAAAGAAGTTCTGATTCAGGAATCTGAAATTCCTGAAGTCCACAGATCAGAACCTGTACAAGAATCTGTGATTTCTCCACCTCACTCTCCAATCAAAGCTACAGATGATGTTGAAGAACAAGAGACAAGTCCTGGAATAGATATTCATAATTTGAATATACCTATTGTTCTATATCTAGAAGCTCCAACTACAAAACAACTAACTCCTGTTACTTCTCCAATTTTACAGGCTGAGATACCAGCAACACCAATTCTTGATCTTGGAACTGAAGATCAGAATTTAGACAAAGCTGCAACTACTTCAGAGTCTCCTACAACCACAAACACCTTGGTGTTATCTGGAGATGAGGAGATTCTAGCAAGTTCTGGAGAGTCAGCTCCAGTATACACTCCAGTGCCTACAGGAAAGGAGGCATTATTCCAGTTTGAGGAAGAGGCTGCTCCAGTTCCATGGGAGGAAACCTTTAGAGGGGCTAAGTGGATGCATAAATGGAATGATACTGATTTTATTCCCAGCCCACATGTTCTAACAGAACATGTTTCAAAAGCTGATGAGTTGCTGACAAGTTCTGACTTCAAGCATCAACTAAAGGTCACTGCTCTCAGTACAAGAACTCTACAAGGTCAACACTCCAAGACTCATGCAAAGGTTGATAAACTTCAGGAAACAGCTGATAAGCTAGCCATGATGCAAGATCTAGACAAGAAGAGGTTTATCAGACCAATTCAAGAAAAAATGGATGCTATTGAGCTTGTTCAAGCCAAGCAGCATGCCCAACTAGATGAGGTATTACAAAATCAAGCTGCTCAACAGACTCAGTTAAATGAGATCCAATCTTCAGTGGAACTCCTTCTTTCTCTACTCCTGACAGATGATGCCAAAAAGGGGGAGAACATAGTTAAGTCCAAATGCTCACCAAGCCAAACACTGAAGAAAAAGGATGATCATGGAGATGACCAGGGAAACTCTGAAAAGAGTAGAGGTCAAAGTCAAGGGAAGCAGTTGAGCAGAATTCCCACTCAACAGACAAGTTTCATCATAGAATGTCTGGTAGCAAGAACTCTGATAGATCTGCTATGCAAGGGAGGAATAAGGAAGGAAAGAAGCCAACAAATCAGGATGTTCCTTTGTTGATCACAAATGTTGATACTTCAAATACTGATGATCAAGTTCTGACAACTACTTCTGATGTGATAGTCCAAGCTGGAAGCCAAGAGTCACAGAAGTATTTGCAGACTTTGAAATTGAAAGGAAAGAAAACAACATTCATCTACAAAGATCCCAAAATTCAATCTGTTGATGAAGAATTGTCCAAGAGACTATTCCTTAAGGATAATCCAGGAGTGGATTTAGAGGAATTAAGAGAAGAAGAAGCTAAATTTGTTGCTGAAAAGAGCAAACCCAAGTCAAAAGCTTCTGATGATAAAAAGCCACCAAGGCCAAAAGAAAAGGGGATTGTGATAAGAGAAAGATCTGCCACAGAGATTCCTAGATCAAGGACTAGATCTCAAACTACTACTGATCCCAAAGACAAGGGAAAAGGAAAAGTTGGGGAGACAGTCAAAAAATAGAAGATGAAGATTCCTCAAATTCTGATGGATCTTGTGTGCAAGATGGTTCAAGTCTTTGATGATACTGCTGCTGAAGATGAAATAGTTGAAACTCTGAAGAGAAAGAGGATGACAGAAGAATCTAAGACAACCTCTGACATAGCTCAAGTTGTTCAGAGTGAAGAAGTTCAGAACTTAATAAATCCTGAAGATATTTCAGAACAGCAAACTACAGATGAAACTGTAAATCATGATCAATTCATCAAGACATCAACCTCTGACACTCCTCAAGTTGACATAGATAGCTTTATATTAGAAGACAAGAAGAAGCTGCTATGGAACAAGTCTATTCCAGTTCAGCCTAAGACAAATCAGATGTTGAATCAATTTGCAGCTTTTGGGGTAAAAGCCAAGCAAGCTAGAGACACTTCTGGATTAGGTTCTAACAAAGAGAAATTCCAGACTGGGATAGAAGTTGATATTAGAGATCCATTCACATTGACTGACAAGCCATATGAAGATATCACACAGAAACACCTTGACAAAGTGCTTTCTGCTCAAGTAGTGATGGATACTCATGATGGTTATGAAAAAAAGAGATTGATCTTATTTCTGAATGATGGCAGAACTTATAGATTATCTGACTCTGATGTGCTGAAGAAATCTGTCAAAGAGCTCCAATATATTCATTATCTACTGGAGGTAAATTCTGATGTTACCAAGAAATGGTCAGAATATATTCTGAAGACAATAAGAGATTTACTCAGAATTTCTGGTGCAAGAATGACGGAGTATACTCCAATGATGACTGAGGATGATGGAAGAGAAATTCCTATGAGGAAGAATTCTGTTAAGGTAGAAGTAATTCTGAAAGGAAGATGCTTATGCTATAATGAAGATTCTACACATCCAAGGGTAATCAGACTGGGAGATGGACTTGAAAGAAATCTAATTTCTCCACTCAGAGCTGTCATATATCAGATTGGTGATACTGAAGATGAAGAACTGCAACAAGTCAAAGCTCAGTTACTTAAAGTTAAAAGAAATGCAGAGACCAAGCTGGTATCAGACTTTGTAAGGAATCATTATTGATTCAGGCCGATTCAGTGAATTTGGTAAAAGCTGCATGGACTGTAAGTTGTATTTAGTTGTACATATAAACTCTTATTGCATTTGTACTTAAATGTTTTTGACATCATCAAATCTATAAACTTGTATATTTTTATAATTTACAAGTTGGGGGAGATTGTTAGATATATTTGTGATGTCATGTCTAATCTGATTTGTTTAGTTTCAGAACTTACTATCATAACTTAACTGGAAATCAGAACTTACTGAAGACAGGAAGTTATCAGAACTTAAGTCATCAGGACTTACATTAGAACTTAAGTGCGGTTACACTTCAGGGATGAAAAGCGGCTAATTTATAGGAGAGGATCTGGATTAAACAAAAGAAGATATGCTTGGAGAGTTGTACAACTAAATGACTACAGTAGATAATCTCTGATTGATGTATTTTAGGAAACAGAACATATCATATCAATTAGGAGATATCATGTAACTGTGTAGTATATAAACACAGATTAGGGTTTACACTATAGGTGTTATCATTCACGAGAATATTATTCATTGTAACCCTAGCAGCTCTTAGTGATATCATACATCACTGAGAGAGTAGATTAAACCTACTGTAACAGAGTTTGATATATTGAATAAACTTATTTTCTGTTACATACTTGTGTTTATAATCGAATTGATTGTAGATACTATATTCAACACCCTTCTATAGTATCATTGAGGCCTAACACTTATTTTTAAAATTATTATTCTATTGTATATTGTGAAATATTCATTTCTAATTTTCTGTTTTGTAAATTGTATTCCAAATCCGAACTGGGCGTTTGGCTCATACCGTATTCTTTTTCTGGTAGGTGCTTAGGGGAATCTGGGACTGTGTGATGGACAGCTACCCCATTTATTGATTAGGATTTTAGACTTTATCAGTATCTAGACTTAATTAATTAATTAGAGATTTCAACATTTATATTATTGGTTTAGACAATTTGGAGATTTAATATTATTTTGGAGATTTTAGACTATTTAATTATTGTTTAGAAATATTAGTGCTTTGTTTACAGGTTTATGGATTATAGGTAATATCTCCTTCTAATATTTAAGAAGGGGATGTACAACATAGGTCTTTGGTTGTACTAGGGGTCGAACCATAAGAATGTAATTTCTCCGTTGCCGATACTTTACTTAATGTGGGGTAAGGGCACATTACGTAGCTGGAGAATCTTTTTGAAGATCCAAGTACTGGAGGTAGCTGGGACAAATGACCAGAATGATTTGTTCTTGAAAATAGATTTTCGTACCCATTGTGCCCAGAGTGACGAAGAAGAGGGGTTGACAACATTGACTAGCTGTTTCATGATCAGAGCCTTGTTCCATTCTGACACATCTTTAATTTGGAGACCTCCTTCATTAGGGGGAAATGTAATGATATGCCAAGCCACCTTGGCTTTTTTCCCAGTTTCATTCCCATTCCATAAGAAGGAAGAGAAGGCCTTTTAAAGTTGATTTGTAACCCCTTTCTGTAGGATATAGTGAGCACACAAATATTGGTAGGAAAAAGAACCGATCTAATAAGCTGCAGTGTACCCGTGTAGTATAGGAAAATATTGGTCCAAGAGTTTATGCGACTTAAGATTCTCTCCAAGAGAGATTGGAAGTCCCGCTTCGTGAATTTCTTATAAATGAGAGGAACGCCCAAAAATTTGGCAAGAAGAGTGCCTTTTGAGATGGAGTATATTTCTAGTAACCACTGTTTGAAACCCCGAGTTGGGTGAGATGAATAGAAGTTGTTTTTCTGTGGATTTGCCTTAAGTCCAGAGAACAAGGAGAACGTTTCCAGGGCCGTCATAAGAAGTCTGACCGAGATATTGTCACCATGGCTAAATAAGATAAGATCATCCGTGAAAATAAGGTGATTGAGCTCGACTGCCTTAGAATTACTATGATGCTTGAATAGAGGATTAGATTGAACATTATTAAGCATACTGGAGAGAACATCTGTAGCAATAACAAACAGAAAAGGGGATAAAGGACACCCTTGTCTGATTCCTCTAAGACTGGAAAAATACCCCATTTGCTCACCATTTATCCAAATAGAAAATCTAGGGGTGGTGATACAGGATTGTATCCCGCGAATGAAGTGAGGGGAAAGCTATCTATGATAAACTTCCAGTGGACTGAGTCGAATGCTTTGTGAAAGTTCATTTGAAAAGCCACTTTTGAAGCTCCTGAATTACTCCCAATCCATAGCCTTTAAATATTTCCTGAGCAACTAGAATATTATCAAAGATACATCGATCCCTTACAAAAATAGCTTGGGCTTTATCAATAATATCAGGAAGGATGCCGAGGCGATACGCAATAATCTTTACAAAACATTTATACAAAGTATTGCAGCAAGAGATGGAAGAAATTCTAACATACGAGATGGATTCTCACACTTCGGAATTAAGGATATGGAAGTAGAGTTGATGTAATGTTGAAGTGTCCCCGTATCTAAGAAAAAATGTACCGCCTTTAGGAAATCTGATCTGATGACGTCCAGGCCCCTAAAAAGAAATTGATATTGAACCCGTCCGGTCCGGGTGATTTGTTTTTCTTCATTGAGTTCAAGGTGTCAAAAATCTCTTTGTCTAATACCTTGATTATAATATCTTTGTAGGTAAATGTGTGCCTTGGTTACCCCTTTGTTTAGTCGGATATACTTCGACATACCGGTATTGCTATGCAGCTGATCACCGACAACAACACACCACCTTTCGAGGATTCCAATCTAATTGATATATTATTTTTGATATAAATAAAAGAATGAATTTATTTAGTATTTCTATTTTGGACAAAATGTGAGATAAAGTTATGATTCAGTTTATGGTTGATGTTGATATTTAATTTGTTGTTAATATCAAAAATTGGTATTTATTTATATGATTGATGTTGACTTCAGTATATGATGTTGTGAACATAAAATTTAGTATTGATATCTAATTTGACCTTGACATCAAAATGAGTATTGATAAGTCCATTATCACTATTTCATATTATTGTTTACGATACTCCCGTAAACACTTTTTTACAAGTTCTGATATTTTAATGAGATTCAAAATATTGTTGAAGCATTTTTTGATCAAATATCAAAATGGTTTTGAATACGGTTGGGAAAACAATTATTCGATTCCTTAATAGATATTTATGTGTAACAACCCGCATTTCCGGACTATTAAATCTAAATCAAAACTAATACAATATACAATCTATTTATCGAAAATTCAATTACAAAGGTACTATTTCAAAAGCGCAGCTAACAGAAGTCCAAAAGTCAATCTACTCCAATACTAAGATCCTCGAACTCCAATGTTATCCAACTCGAACTCTTAGGCGAAACCTGAAATTGTAAGAATGAGCTATACAACCCAGCAAGAGACCAATCGATCCAACTAGTAGGCCAAGTAACACACACACATATAACAAATTACGATAATCTATATGATACGATATACGAAATAAACACTTTCGATACACTTTCTTATTCTTATTCTTATTCTTATTCGATACACACAATACACATACCACATAAACAATAATAATTCAAAATCAATAACTCATGCCACGACCACTACAACCCGATGATAACGGTCCTAAATTTTCACAAAACTGTCACTACAATCCGGTGACTGCGGTCCTAAGTTCTTATTCGATATTTTCACAAACCATAGCACAAATCAAAGATCTCAAAATTATCGGCTCGATACATCATATATACAATAATAAGTATATTATAACACACAAAACTTTCAAATATGTCATTACTTAGCCCATGTTTTGATAATCAAATATACACGTATCACACAATTTTGAAAAAAACTAGCAAGATCGATTGAAAACTTACCTCAAAACCTGATCAGATCTGAATTTACCCTTTTTGACCCTCTACACGATGTTATATTGAAAAATACAAAACAATAAAGTTGTAGAGAATGAAAAGACCTTTCCAAAAAATCCAGAATCAACAAATTATGACTTACGATGAATTTACTACGAATTTTACAAGATTGCTGATTTATGTCGAGAAGAGCCCTATGAATTTTATGAATAAAAACGAGGATGACAAATATGATCTATTTATAACGATACAAAACCCTATATCTTAACCTCCAAGTTATCCATATTAGAATATGATTCAAATTTTAGGCCCGTTATTCTAATTCAATTTTAAATCCTAATCTTAATCAAATTTTATTACTTTTTTCTATTATTCTATTATTAATCGATATCTAAAAATTACGGGATATTACATACTACTCTCCTTAAAAAGAATTTGGTCCCCAAATTCACAACAATTCTATACATTTACGCCCCTTAATCTCCTATAGGTCAAACTAAATTACGGTTCACAGGATCGCATCCTAGGGAATGTATTAGTCCCATACCCAATACACTCTGAAGAACAACTTGCTCTGATACCAACTGTAACAACCCACATTTCCGGACTATTAAATCTAAATTAAAACTAATACAATATACAATCTATTTATCGAAAATTCAATTACAAAGGTACTATTTCAAAAGCGCAGCTAACGGAAGTCCAAAAGTCAATGTACTCCAATACTAAGATCCTCGAACTCCAATGTTATCTAACTCGAACTCTTAGGCGAAACCTGAAATTGTAAGAATGAGCTATACAACCCAGCAAGAGACCAATCGATCCAACTAGTAGGCCAAGTAACACACACACATATAACAAAATACGATAATCTATATGATACGATATACGGAATAAACACTTTCGATTCACTTTCTTATTCTTATTCTTATTCGATACACACAATATACATACCATATAAACAACAATAATTTAAAATCAATAACTCATGCCACGACCACTACAACCCGGTGATAACTGTCCTAAATTTATTTTGCTCATACTTACTTGTTTTAAATTTAACCATCCAGTGAGGAATAATATGCGAGGTTTAACCGCGTTGTTTGAAAGAAAATAGAAGGATGCAATTGTGAAAATGGTTGGTCCAAGATTTACAGAACTAAAGTAAATTCTATTATGCAAAGTTGTTTGTGTATATACTAATTATGTTATCGAATTATTAGTATACTTATTTTCGAAGTTATACTTGTAGGTTAAGTTTTATGTTTGAAATTTTTTGAAAAGAAATCTAAAAGAAAGAAAATTTATTTATGAAAGTTGGAAATTCTTGTTTTTAGAATTGTAACCTAAAAACATCTTGGTGTAGTTGGGGCCGTGGATGCTATATTTCAACTACTAGAATTTGTTTAATGATTAAACAGGTTATTTTGGATTGAGGTTTCACAGTGACGACCAAATCCTCTGAGCCCGGATTTGGGGACGTTACAAGTTGGTATCAGAGCTGAGGTTATAGTAAAATAGAAACGAGAGCATGTAGGAGTGTGTATAGTTATGTAAGGACGCCAGAGATCATATCGAGTTCATGTGGCACTATAGGATATAGTACCAATTAGTAAGTTGAGATAGGCGTGCTCGTTTGAGATGGTTGTACTGAGCTGGATAATACTTCTGGCAGTTGTAAACTTCTATTGTGGAATCTTCCGAGGCTGCTATGAGTCAACAACAATGTAGGGTATCGATAACCTTAAGACTTCAAGAAGTGTTTAGAATTAGATAGCGAGTCATCGTAAGAGTCGATAAAGAAGGTATTTAAGAACCCTGGTAATACTTGTTCTTTCTATAAATCATTTTGGACCTCTCAAAAAGAGGTATATATTCCTTATTCCTTCTTTTCAATAATGCCTTTGTTTTAAATGTGTCAAAAGATGTCATTCACCTTTCTTATATGGTCTATAGTTTTATTGGTAACTAGCATAATAACCCGTGCGAGACACTGATCATTTTCTAGAATTTTTTTATACATCATGCAATTAGAATGTTCTTATTTATTTTATTATTTGTAAATGTTGTATAATATCTAATATATATCAAATACAAGTTGATTGTTTATGAACGTATATTATTTTTATAGAAGACATTACCAAATTACATAATGTTTCTAATATAGCTCATTATGCAAAATATATATTCTTATTTGTGTTGTATAATTTGTATTTAATGAATCAATAAAAGCATGGTAGTCAGTGTATGTTTAAAATGAAACGATTAAACTTAATCTGTAGAATGCCGTTAGTATGTTTACAAAGAATAAGCTAAATATTAACATATATGTTGAATACAGAGTTGACCAAAATTTTTAAATTTTATTTAAATAAACTATATGCACTGGTTTAATTATTACTGAGTTCATTATTAACTTACAATTAACTTACTCAATTTGAAAAGATAAAAAAATGCATAACTGAAGTCAGAATGACTTGCAATTATAATATACGATAATGTAAAATTTACACTACTGCTAATATAAAAGTTGATTTTATGAAAAATGTTAGTTTTTGAAATTCAACGTATGTATGGAAAAATATTAGTTTTTTTATTTACATCACTGTTAACAACGTAAGATTAAGTTGTATGTGTGTGTGTCAACATGTAAATTATCTGATGTTACATTTCTTAGTAAATTACGATGATTTCAATTATTTATATGCTAAATATCTGATTTATGTACATGTATAATCATTACTAACATCTATTGAGACAATTGATTACTTAAATAACATGCATCTATAATTATTCAAAAATTAAAATTATGTAATAAATAAATTGCGATAATTTATATATGGTATTCAAATTATCACTGACAAATAATCCATATCTATTTTTTACGCAACCGAGTATCAATCATGGTTGTAACATAAAAATAAATTATATATTGTAAAGACTTATTATTGATCTTCATGATTTTATTTTCAAGAATTCGAAGAAAAATTTTAAAATATCGTTATTTAAATCGTTTTTATATTTCTTTCATTACGACTCTAATATTTCTTCATATAATAATTTAATAACATTGTATATTATTCTCCTAAAATTAAATATTTTTCAATTCGATAAAGTTTTATAAATATCAGTTGAACTGGATAATTACTTCAAATTATTGAACAATATATATTTTCTTTAAATAGTATAAAATGCATTGAATCAAATACTACAATATAGTATAGATATAACTTTTATTTGAATAATTCAAAATATTTGTAAAATATTATCTTGTTCAATGAATATTGCTTATCTAAAAGAATTCTTTTGAAAAAGATATTTTTTTTAAATGAAAAATAAAAAATAAATCGATTTAATATATCATCGTAGTTTTAACAAATCTCATGAGATCTCATATCAAATTTCAAATATTTTTAAAATCGGGAAAATCTCAAAAATAATAATGCGCTACCAGTGAAGTTAATAATTTTAATACAAATAATCAATTGACTTGATCTTATAAAGACCTCAAACACATTAATTTATATTAACATAAGATATTAAAAAATTTCATATTATTGGTAAGATATTCTCGCAGAGTTTTTCGAGTATTTTTTGAATAATGAGCCAAGTTTTGGTTTCAAATTTGAAATAAACTAAAATAAATTGACTCAGTATAATTCAAACTTATCTAAATATGTAATACCAATATAGATTATTTATATATAAGAGATTCTATTTTCAATATTTTTTTAAAAAAATATATATGTACATTTTAATTATTTTTTATTATAAAAAATATGTTAAAAATATATGAGATATATTTTCAAACTAAAAGATGATTAATAAATAAAATAATAATCCATTTATGTACTATGTCTAACTTTATATCTGGAATTCAATTCTTTAAAATTTACTGTACAAATATTCAAATAACTATCTATTTTTTGTGGAATTCAAGTAACTATCTTTAAAGTTAAATAAAATATTCATTTAGCACATTTTACATATTATGTGTATGATAAAAAGCACATGTGACAATATGGTGTAGTGGTATGAGGTTGTACAGGTGAATGAAATATCTCAATTTCGATTCCCACAAACCACATATTTTATATAAATATTAAAAACAGGGGTAGTTTAGTCTTTTTAATGAGACTTTTTTAATCTCATGAATTTTATCCCCTTGTTCTCCTATTATATATAGAAGAAATATGACACCACTTGCTCATTTTGTACCAGAATTTTGTTTTCTGGATTTCATTTTCTCCAGAAATAACGGCTTTGAAATCTATTCAGTTTTGATCCAAGGGTTGCATTAAAGAGTCATTTATTAGAAACCCTTGATTATCCGTGATTTTTAATTCCTTTCATATTCTTTTTACTCTGACTAAGATGAACAACCCTATTCATAGGGGACGCCATGACTCTCTGTATGTGTGATAGAAGTTATATGGCACGCCATCATTTGTGTGTTGTGCATTACAGAAAGGCTAATTACCTTCACTTGTATGTTTCTTGACTAAGGCACGCAACATAAGTTCTCTTGATCATATTGATCTCTCAGTTATTTTTATATTTCAAATGAGGTCACTTCAATACTTATAATCCAATGTTCTTAAATTGTGTGATACTTATAATATGGAATTCTTTTCTTTCCTAAGTTTCATGAGTTTATTATCTCAAAATTTTGAAGTCATGCCAACAAGTATGAAATAGTTACCATGGTCAAACTAAAGTGAGACTTTGGGGTTACCACGAGCGACAGTGGACTACAATGCGATTAAAAATATCAGTGACATATATCGAAGTCAGTCGGTTTCTTTATATCTCTCTATTTTTCTCTCTCTCTCTCTCTCTATCAATAAAGATTATCCTATTGAGAAGTTGGGCAAATGTTATGTGGAAGAAAAAATAGTGCGGAGTGAACCTCCCGTGATAATTGTGTCATGCGAGGAATCAAATATTTATTTGAAATGTTCGGAAAAGTCGCGTATGCAAGATTGAAAAGTTGGCAAGAAGATCTCTAGTGTTTTATTTTGCTAATTCCGAGGACAGAATCATTATAAGGGGTAGATTATAATATCCTGTATTTTAAGAAATTGTTATTAATATTAATTGAGTGTTTTATGCGATGTTCTATATTGAAGGAATAAAATTGTAGATATTTTATTCCTGTTTGATGAGGTTGTATCTTTTTATAGCTCAATATGCTAATTGTTGGTTCTGTATCGATCCCTGTTGGTATAGCAAAAGTATTTAATTACATTTTCTATTTTTAAAATTTTATTAAGTCGTTCATTTCATCAATATTGGTGAATTGAGTGATTTTAAAATTCTAGGGATCAAGTGGATAATTTTATTTGCATCAAAAGTATATTTGGCTTTATCTAGATTCACACTCGTAGCGGGTGAATTGTAAAAATATTCAAAAATAGTACTTAACAGCTATTTTTCTACGTGTTAAATGAAATATTATATGTTATATCTAATTTAAAATGCATCTTGCCATGATTTAACATGCGGTAAATATTGGTTGTGGTCCCGTAAGGACCAGGGTATTTTTCAGATATTTGTTACGTGTTTAAAATGTACTTATATGAAATTATACGTTAATTGGACGCGTGCTAGATTGCGTCTATAAAGTGTTACGTGTTAGATCTCGTCATGCATGCATTTGCATATAATATATATGTTTTGGGGTTTATTGTTAATTTAGAAAGTGTTTCAGTTTATTTAAACTAATCGGATCGGGACCCGATTGGACGCCAAAGCCCACAAAATGTATATATTCATTTTTATAAAATCGAATATCTTTCGAATATTCAATATTTTCATATTTTTAATATTTGTAATTTTTGGAAATTTGATATAATTTTTATATTTATTTAAAAATAATATTTTTTAAAATGATTTCCCCTAAATTATTCCTTTTGGGCTAGTTGTTTAAGTTACGAGATCGAAACATCGTTTAATAACATAGAGGGTATTATTTTTCGATAAATATAAATAGCAAAAATTTGTTTCTGATTTTTAGAAAATCATAAAATTTTGGATAATTATTAGACAATAGTAGATAAGCTGTGGGGTGAGAAATTTGTTCTTGATCTTCAATGAATGATTCCAGGAGCTATAGTGATCCGTTATGGACGCTCTAATAATCAAATTGAAGCTCTTAACGAGCTCTTCAAATTGATACCAACACCTTTGAGAAAGGTTAGCTATGTTGTGAAATCGTAATTCGTAGTTCACAACTCGAATTGGGTTTCTTGTTTGTGGTGGTTTTTGATTGTTTTCAATGTTATGGACAGATTTACCATGCTCAATCCAGTCGATTCATGTATCTACTTGCATCGCTAAATGGTTATAGTTGAGTTTTTTTTTTAGTTTTTCATTTTCATTTTTTTCAATGATAGAGATTATGATTGTTGTTTATAATAATATTAATTAATTATATGATTCCTAAGATTCATTTTGCTATATATTTCGTAAATTTTGGTTGAGAAATGGTTGAAATTTGACTTTGGGCGGAAAACTCAAACTTTGGTTCAATTTTTGGTTGGTGTTCTTGTTTCCGATGATGTTGATTCATTCTAATGCCACGTTCGAGTTGCTGGATAGATTTAGATCGATTTGGCTTCAGAAATGGGAGGAAACTGTACGTTTTTACCATGTTTCGACTCGCCGGAGATTGCCGAAAACCGGTGAGTCTCCTGTCGTGTTTTTCGCGAATCCGGCGAGTCCTCCCCCTCTGCAACTCCTGTTTGATCTCACGAAGGAGATGACCCCTTCCCCCAAATATGTTTCTGGAATTTTAATTTTAAATAATTCAAAAATCTTATTTTAATTTCAAAAATTTTATTCTAATTCAAAAACAATTAGGTTAAATATTTTTAGATAATTAACTGAATTAATTTAGTTCTAGAAAAATATTTTCTTTTATTATTTTCAAAAATCATAATTTGATTTACTTACTTATAATTTATTTTGATTAATTATTTGTAATTTAATTAATTAATTAATTAATATAATCAATAAATTTTATTATAAATAGTTAAATGAAATATTATTATTTATAATTAAGTCAAATAATATTTAAAAATATTTGAGCTTTTAAAAATATAGAAAGTTGTTGAATTATCAATTAATATTATTTAAATTAAATTTTCTTATTTTATTCGTTATAATTAGACAATTTGTATATTAATACGAAAAGAACTCGTCTAGACTTTGAAAAATATCCCGCTTTTATTAAAAACACTTTCGAGAAATAAATTCTTTTGTATCAACAGGTCGCTCATTTTCTAAATGTTTTTGAGTCGCGTATTGACTGAAAAGTCATATTTTGACCCGATTTCGATTTTAAAAATACTGAGACCTATCTTTTTACGAACTGAGTCATGTGTTATATGAATTATTTGATACGTGAGTTATGTTTTTGCATGGTATTTGAATTATGTGTCTACATGATTCGCGGGTCTTGTGTTTAATTGTTCCATTTATGTGGCTATCGTATGGGTAGACGGTAGAATATTAAACGAGCAGTTTATCGAGTAATTATCGTGAAGTCGATTAAACTGCTGTCTTCTAATTATAAATGCCAATCGTTCGAGATGCTGGGGACCAGACAGAATGGTTGAAGTGCAAAAGTTGAATAGTATTGAATATTGAGTTTTCCATATGAGCGGTAGATTCAGAGAATTATTGAATAAAATATGGTGGTATCATGATACGTCAGAATGGGATATTTATATTGTTGCGAGTGTGACTAACTGCTAAAAATCAAAGGTAAGTTTTTCTACATTATTCTAATTCCAGAATAGTTTAATGGTTTACATATCAAACTTCTTAGTTATGATTATGCAAGTATTACTCCTCTATTCGACTTTCAGAATAGTTAAATGATTTATACATCAAAATGATTGATTCTAATTATACATGTACTCTTCTGTTATTCTATGTTCAGAATAGTTAAGTGTTTTTACTTATCCAAATGCAAGATTTATAAATGTTTCGTATTATTGTTTACGATATTCCTGTAAATACTGTTTTAAAATTCTGATCTTTAATGAGACTCAAATTATTGTTGAAGCATTTTTGCTCAAATATATTAAATGGTTTTAATGCGGTTGAGGAAACAATTATTAGATTCCTTAACAAATTTTCAAATTCAACAACTATTGTTATAAATGTTCTGCTCCATTGCACATGTCGATTTTAGATCAAAAGACTACAAATATGTTTTACTGAACTTGATGAGCCTTTCTTTTGCTCATACTTTCCTGTTTTAAATTTTACCTTCCAGTGAGAAGTAACTTGCGTTGTTTAGACGCGTAATTCGAGAAAAGCAAATGAAGAAGTTTTTGGAAGATGATTGGTTCAGGGTTTGCGGAACTAGAGTAAGTTCTATTGTGTAAAGTTGTTATATATTAGTGGTGTATTGTATTATTGGGCCTAGTATACTTCTTTTCAAAGTCATACGTGTGGGTTAAGTTTCGAGTTTCAGAGTTTATTGAAAAGATATTTTAAAAGAAAAGAAACATTCATTTATGGAATTTGGAATTCTTGCTTCTAGAACTATAACCTAAAATGATCTTGGTATAGTCGGCGTCAGGATGATATATTTATTTGTTAAGCAGTTGTTGGCATTTGTTTATTGATTAAACATGTGGTTTTATATTGAGCTATCATCGTGACGACCAGATTTGGATGTGTTACACTGCGCCTCGGTCAACATAGTTTCCATTTTTGTTTCCAATAGGTGATTTATAAACAAGTCAATAGAGTTCATTTTAAGCTTTTAAGGTATGATAAATTTATTGGGTCAAGATTTGTCAATCACAAGGAACCAGAGTCATCTTTTCAATATTTGTGATCAGGAATTAAGGTTTGAGATTCTGTTTAGTAGGATGGTCTATTAGGATATCAGATTAAAGGAAAAGAGAATGATCGTTATCTAGTATAGAGTGTAAATCACATGGGTATTCTTAAGCAAACTATGATTCTCAGAAGAATTGGTTATACATCGTTTTAACAGTTCCATGATCACCTACGATCACTAATACATGAAGATACTTCTCGTCAAAATTTCCTTCTAAGCTCTGCCCTTTCGCGATAAATAAAGAAATTGACATCAAATAAATAATCAAATGAGTTATTACTTACATATTCTAGTAGTTATATCACATGAACGTTCGTTGATAAGTTACACATAGTACATAATATCATTTGACATATAATTTATAAACATAGCTATAATCTTAACCTTAGTAGACTCTAATTTTGCACATAACACATAATCTATCATACAATTTCTAACGGAAATCCCAAATGACCTCTTCGTATATATTACTTGCCCATAATTCAATCAACCATTCAATTCCTCCAATACACAACCAAAAGTTCAAATCATATCCAACAATTAATTAATCAAATAATATCTGAATTCTAACATGCATATCATTGACATTAAGGACATCAACAATTAAAAACTTAACTAGCTACTCAATCCCAAAATCGAATTCATACAATGAATACAAAAATGAAACCCCAATATCAAAATCATGTTTTTCATACACATAATTCAGTCATTATGTATCATATATCATAATTTTCGAACCAAAAACACAAACTAACGAAACTCAAATTATCACAACTCGAAAAGAAGTTCGTGCAATTATCAAAATAAGTTTGTAATGATTTTTAGGGATCAAATTCATCATTCCACCACCAGTTCATCGGAGTTCATCACATGTGGCGGTAAAAATCTGGTAATGCCCGGAAATTGGGTTTCCGACACAGATTTCTACCGATTACAGTTTAATTAATTATGGGTAATCAAGAATCATCAAGAAAAATCAGATTTTGATCATAAAAACTCAAAACCCAAAGTGAGGGTTCGAAGAAAATGAAGAGCACGTAGCGATACACACACATACACACAATAAGTCAAGTGGTACTCGATTTAGGAGTCAAAATTGATGTGATTCCGACCCAAATCAAGCAAAAACGACTAGAATTGGTGATAAATGAGTAGAGCTGGAGAGGAGATAGGAGAGAGATTTTATTGGCGAGAGAGAAGAGAGACAGACGAGAGATACCAACGCATGGCCCCAAGAATGCCCCTTGGGGCTTTTATGCCTTGAGGGGTATTTTGGTAATTGTCAAATCATCCCCCCTCTTTAAATAATATAAATACTCACTTATAAAATATCCACTCATAAAATATGGAGAAGTTGTAAATAAAATAAATTTTAATTTTGATATTTATTTGAATTTAAATTTTCTCTCATGTTTTGAGAAATCTTTTATTACTAACATGTAAATTCAAAAAAATAATAAAGGTACATAATTTTTTTAAAAAAATCATTTAAATTAAAAAAATATATGAAACAATTTCCATATTTATAATATGTTCAAGTAGTTTTATAAGGAATGCTTTAGTATTCAGAAATTATTAAAATCAACCCAGGGTCCACTAAAATCATTCAGAAAAGAAATAAAAAAAACTAATATCAATACAATTTATATTCCACATAAATTATAACCAATAATACTCCCTTATATAAACCCACAATAATATTGAAAACAGAATATGATTAAAATTAAATAGATCAAAATTTAAGATCGTTATACATTTTTGCATGTATGAACTTTACCATTAAATCCATTGATTTGTGAAGTGATTCCATAAGGCAAATATAGATGTTCAATTGAATCACTAGTGTCTTTTATGGAGACATCTAGTGTTTGAACTCAAGAATCAAAGACCAAACAATTTGGCTTCGAAAGGCTTACTGTATCACTCAACTCACGAGTTATGTTTTTTGGTTAGTATTTCTTTGTAATCTGATCACATATGGTTCAATAAAAGTCAGAAGGTGGTTAATAACTTGTGGGATGCCTTAATGTTACTCTTTTGAAGCCAAGTTATTTACTTTTGGTAATCATAAGTGTCGATGCAATGTTTAGTCTATTTTGTTTTCTATCAATCTAATATGCTACAAAGTCTATATGTCACAGTGCTCAAGATGTAAATTAGCAATTATGTCAGTATTTAACCAATTAAGTTACCATTTCACAGATTAAAACAATTTAATGCCTGTGGAAATTTGTTGAATATTTTGAATAAGCATGCTCAATTAATCCAGTAGTCTCTTTGATTTTGATAAATTGATTATGGATTTAACATATATAAAATATAAGGAGCAACTGTAATCAAACAGATTAGATAATAGATAAATCAATTCATTAACAGTTATCGGATAATAAATTCCATTTATCAAGCTCGGTTTAATTATTTAAGAATGTGATTAAGTTTGACAAAGATTAAAATGACTACATAACTTCCATTTTAATTATTCTGTCATATATCATAACATTGAAGATAAAACAAAAAGAAAAACGACTGAGAATGATAGGAAGTAAGAAGGACTTTCTATATATCAATAGAAATTTTAAAATACAAGAAGGAAATACATCAGGAGAGAATATAAACTCCTAGTCTAGGATGTTTTCTTCTTGTTGGATCCCTTTTGATTTGCTTCCACAAGGATAGCAAGCCGAATGATCCTCTCTTGATGGGAACCCCCCTCTCCCTCTCTCCTTCACTTTATCTTGATGAATATAAAAGTTCATTTCAAGAAAATGAACTTCCATTTGAAGATCAAAGAAAAGAGATTTAAATGCATCCAATTGGATTTCCGTCACGTGGTAGAAGATTCTGTTAATACGGACTCGGAATGTAGCATAGAAAGTTATAAAGTTCATTTGAGATGAGTTTAGAGATAGAGAAGAGGGAAAATATAGTGGGGTGGAGGAAATGAGAGTTTGTGTGAATATGAAATAAATAGCAGAAAGTCAGGAGTTTATATCGATGAGAGAGAGACAGAGGGAAATATGAAGAGACACCTTAATTTTGAAGAGAAATAAATAATTATATTTCTAATAAAAATTAGATTAATTAACTTTTCTCCAAAATAAGAAGACACGGATAAATAAAAGTTACGCATATGCACATAAATCAAGATTAATCAGTCAGCCCCGAAACATACAACCTTATTTATCTAGTCATATATTTCTAAAAATTATGGAAAAATGTGCAATAGGTAAAAGAAAACTTATTTAAGCAGAAACTTTTAGGTTTTGATAAAGCGTTCTCAGAAGGATCTTCTTTAACAAATTATTTGCACTTTCCTTCTTTCCACTTGATTCGCTGTCAACCCTGTATCAATTTCTCTATTTTCTCAAAACCATGTGTTAATGAGTTATATTGTAAAATCTAAATAAATAGAAAATAATATACTGATTATACAATAAAATTCACATTATTTGTTCAGGAGGGGTATTTACCATTTTAAATCCATCTTGAACAAATAATTCAAGCATTTTCTAAAGTTCTAACTGATTAATCATGACAACGATTTTGAACAGTTTAATTCATTTGAATCACCTCTCATAGACTTTTTTAATATAAAGTATTTTGAATTCAAAATCCATTATATTGTGAATCTCGAAAAAGCTTGAAAATGTACTATTTCAAGAAGTTCACAATTGATTTTCAGCAAATCCTTGTTTATCAGAAATGAACTATGCATTCACATAATTTTTATTGATTGAAGATATCAAGGCATTTTTGAGAGAATTAACTAATTTAAATAGTTATCTCAATCGAGTTGGGTTGTCAAATTCATAATGTGATAAAACAATAAGAACTCTCAAGGTCAACAATTAACATGCCTTGCTATATATGATTCATATTGTGAACTTTCAAAACTATCATTTGATGAGTAGTCAGAGATATCTTAATATAAATCCTCAGAAGTTATTATGATTTTATGATAATTCTTACATAAGAACCGGTTATTTACACATTCAGCTATATTTCACTTCTAGAATATGAACTATTAAACAAGTGAAACCTTACTGCTATAGATAATATTTTATAATAAGATATGTTAGATATAATTGATGATATCAGTGTTTAGAACTATCAAGGTTTGTCATCAAATTTTATTGACTGGAAGAGATCAGAATTTATGAAGAATATCAGTATTTTAAGATGGCTATGTATCTGGAAGCAACTGATCCTGAATATCTGAACAGGATTTATGATGGTCCTCACAGGCCCATGAAACTGGTTGTTGAAGTTCTTAGTCAAGAGGAAAAGATGGTTGATAAGGACAAAAAGGATTACACTCCTAAGGATCTTTCATCTACTATGAAAGATGCAAAAGTCAGACATCTTTTGCATAGCAGTCTAGACAGTATGATCTCCAATAGGGTGATTGGATGCAAAACAGACAAGGAAATAAGGGACACTTTAGAGGTTAAGTATCAAGGCACAACTACTATCAAGAAGAATAAAAGAACAATACTCACTCAGGAGTATAAGAACTTTAACTCAAAAGATGATGAGTCTTTGACTGAAATCTATGACAAATTTCAAAAATTGCTGAATAATTTGTCACTTGTGGACAAATAGTATGATCCAGAAGATTCAAACTTTAAGTTTCTTCTTCCACTCCCTGAGAAGTGGACTTGAAAGTCACACCATTAAGGGATTGTTATGATCTTGAAGAAACATCTTTAGATGAGATCTATGGAATGCTGAAAACTCATGAACTGGAGATGGAGCAAAGGAGCAAGAGGAAAGGGCCAAGAACAAGACAAGTTGCACTCAGGGTTAAAAAAAAGCAATGGAGAAATCTTGAAGAAAGAGCCACTCTAAAGGAAAGGCCATGATTGTAAAGTCTGATACTGAGTCATCAAATACTGATTATGACTCAAACTCTGATAATTACTCAGACACCGAAAGTGATCATGGTAATGATGAAGAAATTCTCATGATGGCTGCTCTCTTAGTTAAAAAGCTTCAGAAAGATGGCCTTCAAGGAATTCAAGAAAGGAAAAAGGTTTTCCAAAAAAAGGCTCTAGTTCCTCAAACTCTAATATGAGGAACTACAGGAAGAATGATGAGAAAGAGTTAAGGTGTGGGAAAATTAACAAGTCCAAGTTAAGTGTTACAATTATGATGAAGTTAGACACTTTGCAGCTAATTGCAGAAAGCCAAAAGCTGAGAAGAAGCAAGCCTTGATCACAAAGAAAAGAAATTGGGATGATACATCGAAATCTGATGAGGGTACAAATTATGCTCTCATGACAAATGCTTATAGTGAAGTTGAGACTACTAAGATGAAGGTACCTCAAACTACCCTTGTTTTTGATATTGATAATATATGTGAATTAAGGTTATTTCTTAAAACTCTGCATGTTAGTTATAAGGATGAAACACTTGAAAATTATAGGATCAGAATTGAAAACACTAACTTAAAGAAAAGAAATGATCACCTTGAAGCTGAGTTAATTTTCATGCTAGAAACTCAAAAAAAAATGATGTGTGTTAAAGGTAAATTGTAAGAAAAACATGTTTATCTAGAAAAGGAATTAGCTAAAGAAAGAGAAGTTATTAAACTTTATACTAATTCGGGAAATCAACTCAGGGTTTAATAGAAAGTGGTTGTTGAAGATCAGGATTAGGTTATGCAAACAAATCTTATTCTGATGAATTAAATGGAAAAGAGACCGAGGAGGTCAAAACAATAAATATTGATAAGAAGATAAAACTAAACAAGTCTCAGTTAAAACATGTTAAGTTTAATTTTAGGGCTGATTGTGTTAAGTCAGTAAATGAGAAAGGTTCTACATCAGCACCAAAGTCAAACTTAAATACTAATAAGTGTGAACATGTTCATATTAAATCAGTAAATAATGGTTTAACGACTCACAAACAGCTTAAGCAAAAGCTAAAACATTTAAATATAAAAAACAAGGAAAACATCCTAGAAAGAACAGAAATGGAAAACTATGTGTTAATAAGGAAAATAAATACAAACATATTCCTATTGCACCTAGAAAGGCTTGTTTAAACTGTTATAGTGCTAATCATCTTGTTGTTTCCTGCATGAAGAATAAAGAGATAAATATTGTTCCTGCTAAATCAGAGTTTAGGATCAGAACAATTAGATATAAACCACAGAATCCTTGTTTTCATTATAGTAGTTTTTGGCATTCTATTTACACATGTAAAGAGTATCACAGTTTGTATTATCATTATTATGAACTAAAACCTTCTTTAAATAAGATAAAAGTTATTTCTATATGTGTAAACTCTGATATCATGTAAATACTTCTCTTGCAAATGTTAACAAACTTAAAAAGGCCAAAGGATCCAAGCAAGTATGGGTCCTTAAAAGTTTTAACTAATGGCTTATCTTATTGCAGGGTAATAAGAAGAACTCTTTAGTCTTGGACAATGGATGTTCAGGACATATGAATGGAAATAAAGCCCTGCCACCAGAGTTTAAGGAGAAGATTGGCCCACGTGTTTCTTATGGAGATGGCAACTTGGAAAAACTTTTGGATATGGAAATATCAGACTTGGGAATGTCATCACTGAAAATGTAGCTCTAGTTGTAGGACTCAAGCATAATCTGGTCAGTGTGTGTCAAATATGTGACATAGGTTACCATGTGGATTTCCATGAAGAACATTGTGAAATTGCAAACTACTCAGATGGTAATGTTGCAATGACTGGGTACAGACATGGGAACTTATATGAAGCCATGGCCTCCACAAATACTGATGGCTCTGCAATTTATTTATTGAGTACAAAAACTGTGGAAGATATAGATGGAACTCGCATAGAAGACTGTTAGGGCGAAAACACGCGCTAATATTCACGCAAGTATACGCGTTCGCAAGTAATATAGAATACTTTCTAGTTCGTTCCCTCAGAGACTCAGACTAATTTATTGTCTAATTAAACTCACTCACCAATGTATGATTACTTCTCAATGTTAAGATAATAACACTTAAAATTGTTGATCAAATATTAACTATAATTAACTACTTAATTAACCACTTAACTAACACTTCAAATTATCAATAATAAAACACTCATGAGATCACAACTTAATTATTACTTCCTTCTATAGCCATTGTTATTACCTTTAGCATGTAACAGTGATGATATTAATCGAATAACACAAAACTGATAAAAGCCAACTTTCATTGTACTAATACCATTCTACCAAACATCCACAATTAAGATAGAAGTTGAATAGTCATCAATTATGTTGAGTTCCTATATGTCTACAGAAATTGACAACACAACGATTTAAGCACAAGTTATTCCTTTTGATTACATAGGGCAAATAAAACTGTTAGAGTTACCCACTAATCATGCACAACGTACATGAACCTATGCTAGCATGGCAAGTTCTAAATCTCAAGATCCACCATCGCTTCACAAGAGATTAACACCCTATCTTATATGTTCGCGACGCACATAAGACGAATACGCACAACCAATACTAGATATCATGCAATCATCACACACTAAAGTATTAAACAATTAACTAAAGAATTCCATAATAAATCCGTTGTAACCCCATGATCACGATTAGCCCATAATAGAACTTATCGCCATCATGGGTTCATATGAAATCATGACAAACAACACAAGAAAATAATAACTACACTAATTATATTAAAACAGAGTACGTCACAAGAGTAAATAAGTCAAGCAAGAAAACTAGCATCCAACATTACAACGAAACAAGAATCACAAGAATATATGCTTCCTCTTCGTTGCGGTGTGCTAAATCGGTCTTCTTCCTTATCTCCTTTGCTTCTTGCATAAAACACAATCTAAAACATAATCTCCTTAATACTCTCTATGAAAACGTCTCAAATCTACCTATATAATAGTCCCATAAAACTCAGATTACATAGAAGTTGGAAGCCACACAGAAGTAGAAGTCTAAAATAATTCAGCTTTTTCCCCGACCTTGCGCGGCCGCTCAGCATATCTGCGCGGGCGCGCAGGCTGCTGCGCGGCCGCTCAGCATTGCTGCGCGGGCGCACATGACCCTACTGGAAAAATTCCAAGCTTGCTCCGTTTCTTCGCCGTAATCTGCCCATTCCTTTCCTCTCGCAATGGTGAACACATGCCAAGGCTTATTCTTGATGATTCCTCCCCCGAAATGCAACTAATACCCTGAAATGCATAAACACTAGAAAAACACATCAAATACACAAAATACTTGATTCCAAGACACCAATTTAAGCCATTTTAAGACGTTCTAAGTGGTGTAAAATGCCACTTATCACACCCCCAAACTTAAATCGATGCTTGTCCTCAAGCGTCACAGACTCAAAAACAAATACAAATATGCATGAATGCAATCTATATGAAAATGCAACGATCCCCCTTACTATAATTAACCAACCAAATTGTTACCTCTCAACGAATGCAGTTAGACAACTAAAGATCAATAAACTCATGCAAACGGACATACAGCCAGAAACGTGGTGTGTGCAAATGCTTAACAGATATGCTTAGGAACTAGACCAATTACTATGACTAGACTATCTTCAAGGCAATCCTACGATTATACAAAGAATAAAAAATTCTAGGCACAAAGTGATATACATCACTACAAGAACTCTGGAGCTTACTACGGAATCGTGCTTTTTATTTACAACTCAAATGCTTATTTGACCGTGCAATGAGTGAGGTCCACAAAAGACTTATACAATGGTATCCATGTAACGAGTGTTAGGTTAGCGGATCCCAGACTCTAAAAGCCTTAGGTCACTAGGCACAAAGTCCCCTAAGAACTTAATAACTCGAATACCAAAGAGCCCACTCTTGATCAATTATGCAAATTTTTTTTTTATAACTTCTGAGCAAGTGCGTTTCGCTCCATCTTACTCAACCCTAGACTACTCGCAACATAAGCGAGCCGGCTACTAGCCATTTGACACCTAGCCACAACTAGCAACAACTTCCATATATTTTTTTTTCTCCAAAAATTTTTCTTTTTCATGTTTTTATCACTAAGAACCTATAATCGAATTCTAAGCATAATAAATAGATTGACCTTGAAAACAACCAAATCATAACAACAATCTAGCCCTTACGCATTCTTTAAGACTTAGTGGACTTACAATTATTTCTAGCATGCATATCAACCTACACAACTTAATATCACTTTAATGCTATCACTACACTCGCATCAATATCACAATTCAGTCGATAAATCATTGCAAAAGGGATCATAGTAAATGCATGAGCTACATGACATTCATAAAAAAAACTATATGGCATAAATTATGCAACTATATGAACTAAACTATCATGAATATGCAACTAAATGACACACACACAATATTCCTTAACTACCACCCCCAAACTAAAAATCTTCACTGTCTTCAGTGAAAGTAGTAGAAAGGAACACAGGGTATACCTACTCGGAGTCATCATCATCATCACCCTCAGTGGGTGGAGTATCAGGCAGTGGGTATGCAGAGTCCTCACCAAAAACTGGCCACTGGATATCAGCTCCAAGGCCTCGAAAAGCAGTCCCTAATGCAAGGGTGAGCTCCTCAGCAAACCTGCTCTGCGTCTCATACATGGCATCCATCCGCCGTGAAAGCCTCCTGTACTGGGCATCACCCATCTCAGCACCCTCCTGAGCTCTCGAAGAACCAGCCTCACCACGCCCTGGCCTAGCCATAGTAGCACCTTGTGCTGGACGCCCTCCTGGAAGACGATAACCCAGCCCATGCTCCTCAGGCTCACCACCGGTCCACTCCTGCATCCCATTCAGAGTGCCAGAATCTATCGAAGCTGCTGGCAACTGCAACTGCTCATGAGTCGGCCAGTTCACTCCTACTGCTCGGCATAGCTTCGTAACCGTGGATGCATAAGGGATGTTCATATGCTTTGCTCCCCTCAAAAACTTCAGAATTCCTTGGTAGATAAACTCACCAAGGTCCACATAGTATTCCTCATTCAGAATTCCCCACAACAACTGTGCTCTCTCAACTGTGACCTCGTGTGCATGTGAAGAAGGCAAAATATTAGCACATATAAATGCATTCCATGCACGGGCATACCTGTTCATGGCGATCGCCGAAAAGTAACGATACTCATTATTGGCTGGACTGCGGTTCCAAACTGTGCCCGGTCGACAGAGAGTCGCACAAATCAAATCCAAGTCAAAATCCTCAGCAGTCTTTTCATTCCAGTTCTCCTCCTCGGGCTTCCTCTCTCGCTGTCCAATCACACGGCGAATCGCCGCAGGATGATAATCAACTGTTAGCCCACGGACTACAGAAAACCCATTCTTTTCATCCTTCGCGTTCGCGTAGAACTCGCGAACAACGCTCATCGGTACTGCTTCGGGTGACTCACAAAAAGCTATCCACCCCTTCTCTGCAATCATGGGCAACAACTCACCATCCCTCCCTGATGGTAAAAACCCCCTCTCTTTCAGAATCGGCTTCCCCAACAGCCTAGTGTACTCCTCCTCCGCAGCTCTGTCAGTTAATCGGGTCTTGCAGCAGTACCCCTCGATGAATCAGCAGTAGGAACTGTGCTGCTGCTGTCAATATTGCGTGCTCTCTTGGGTGCCATTGATTCGTGAATAAAAGTGTGTAATAACTGATTTTTTGATGTTTGTGAGAGGGTTTAAGTGTAGGAAGTTTTATGAGAGATATGTAGGATAGGTGTATGTATATATAGGGTGTGGATTAGATTAGGGTTTGGGAATTAAGGGATAAAATGATGGGGTAGTGGGAATAATTCGTGGGTTTATGGGCTACAACTGTTTTTGTGTTTTATTTTATTTTTTTATTTTTTTTTTTTCTGAACTGTAAAAAAAAAAAAATTCTGGAAATCGACCCCTGCGCGGCCGCTCAGCATATCTGCGCGGGCGCGCAGCAAGCTGCGCGGCCGCTCAGCATAGCTGCGCGGGCGCGCAAAGGGTCTCTGGAATTTTTTTTTTCAGCCCCTGTTTTCTGATTTTTCTGTGTTTTTGGATAGGTTATTAACTTCTAAGGGTTCCTGTAACAACAATTCATGGGTTGCCTCCCACGCAACGCTTCTTTTTCGTCATTAGCTTGACGTTCCGTACCTTTCTCAAGTAGTCAACAAAATGGCACTAACCACCTCTCGGTTTGCCATGTCCCCATAGTAGTGGTTCAACCGCTGACCGTTAACCTTGAATGCTTGGTCCGAATCATTCTCAAAAATTTCCACCGCTCCATGTGGAAACACAGTTTTGACAATAAAAGGTCCAGACCATCTTGATTTCAACTTCCCAGGAAAAAGTCGGAGCCGAGAGTTGAATAACAGAACTTGTTGCCCTGGCATAAATAACTTAGGATGTAGCTTCCTATCGTGCCACCTCTTCACCTTTTCCTTATATATTTTGTTATTCTCGTACGCTTGAAGTCAAAATTCATCAAGTTCATTAAGCTGAAGCATTCTTTTCTTACCAGCTGCATCTAAATCCAGGTTCAATTTCTTCAATGCCCAGTAGGCTTTATGCTCAAGCTCCGCCGGTAGATGACATCCCTTACCGTACACCAACTGAAATGGTGACATCCCAAGTGGAGTTGTGTATGATGTTCTGTAAGCCCAAACAGCTTCATCGAGCTTTAAAGACCAATCCTTCCTTGACGGACAAACAACCTTCTCTAGAATACGCTTTATCTCTCTGTTAGACACTTCCGCTTGACCATTTGTTTGCGGATGATAGGCAGTAGCTACTCGATGATTCACATTATAACGCTGCATCATAGAAGTGAACTTACGGTTGCAAAAATGCGATCCTTCATCACTTATGATTACCCAAGGCGTTCTAAACCTTGTGAAAATTTGCTTATGAAGAAAATTTAGTACTACCTTTGCATCATTTGTCAGTAAAGCTTTAACTTCGACCCATTTTGAGACATAATCGACTGCCAGCAAGATGTACTGATTATTGCAAGACGCGATAAAAGGCCCCATGAAATCGATTCCCCACACATCAAAGACCTCGACTTCAAGCATCACATTTAATGGCATCTCATCCTTCCTTGACAAATTTCCCACTCTTTGGCAACGATCACACCTTAAAACAAACTGATGAGCATCCTTGAACAAAGTAGGCCAGAAAAAACCTGCTTGCAGAATACGAGCTGCCGTCTTCTCACCTCCATAGTGTCCACCATAAACCGTGGAATGGCAGTCTCGTAATATCCCCTCCGTCTCACAGAACGGGATACATCTCCTGATGATCTGGTCAGCTCCATGTCTAAACAAATATGGTTCATCCCACATATACCACTTCACCTCATGCAGAAACTTCTTCTTTTGAGCGGATGTCAAATTAAGAGGCATTATATTGCTGACAAGATAGTTTACAATATCTGCAAACCATGGTTCTTCCTCCTGAATTGTAAACAACTGCTCATCCGGAAAAGATTCATTGATTAACGTCCTATCTTGTGAAGTAGAATCGGGATTCTCCAACCTAGAGAGATGGTCAGCTACTTGATTCTCAATACCTTTTCTATCTTTGATCTCTAACTCAAATTCCTGAAGTAAAAGCACCCAACGAATGAGTCTCGGCTTCGAATCCTTCTTAGAAACCAGATAGCGAATAGCTGCATGATCAGTGAATACTGTTACTTTCGTACCAAGCAGATAAGATCGAAATTTCTCAAAGCCAAAGACTATAGCCAAAAGCTCCTTCTCAGTAGTGGTGTAGTTCAATTGGGCCCCATTTAAAGTCTTACTCGCATAGTAGACCACATGGAAGATATTTTTCTTGCGCTGTCCCAGAACTGTACCTACCGCATAATCACTCGCATAACACATCATCTCAAACGGTTCTGTCCAATCTGGTGCTGTAATAACTGGTGCAGTGATCAAACTCTTCTTGAGAGTCTCGAATGCTGCCAAACATTCATCATCAAATTTGAAAGGCACATCTTTCTCAAGCAAATTGCACAATGGCTTAGATATCTTTGAAAAGTCCTTGATGAATCACCGATAAAAACCCGCATGACCAAGAAAACTACGGATTCCTTTCACAGAATTGGGTGGGGGAAGATTTTCAATGACTCCCACCTTGGCCTTGTCCACCTCCAGACCCTTGCTAGAGACCTTATGCCCAAGGATAATGCCTTCACGCACCATAAAATGATATTTCTCCCAATTAAGCACCAAATTAGTTTCCACGCATCTTTTGAGTACGGCGCGCAGATTATTCAAACATTCATCATATGAGTGTCCAAAGACGGAGAAGTCATCCATGAACACTTCGACGTTATTTCCAATCATGTCAGAGAATATAGCCATCATACATCTCTGAAAGGTGGCCGGGGCGCCACATAACCCAAACGAAACTCTACGAAAAGCAAATGTGCCAAATGGACAAGTGAAGGTAGTCTTTTCCTGATTCTCTGGTGCAATACAAATCTGATTATACCCGGAATAACCATCCAGAAGATAAAAATACTCATGTCCCGCCAATCTGTCAAGCATTTGATCAATAAATGGAAGAGGAAAGTGATCCTTCCTTGTGGCTTTGTTCAATTTCCTATAATCCATGCATACTCTCCATCCTGTAACTGTTCGAGTAGGGATGAGCTCATTCTTTTCATTTGCGACCACAGTGATACCTCCTTTCTTAGGTACACATTGTACGGGGCTTACCCACGAGCTGTCAGAAAGAGGATAAATGATGCCTGTATCTAGCCATTTCAGAATTTCTTTCTTTACCACCTCCTTTATGATCGGGTTCAGTCTTCGCTGCTGTTCCACAGTTGGCTTACTACCTTCCTCTAGCAGAATTTTATGCATACAATATGAAGGACTTATCCCCTTGATGTCTGCTATGGTCCATCCTATAGCCGATTTGAATTCTCTCAAAATTCTTAAGAGCTTGTCTTCCTCACTACCTGAAAGGTCAGCTGAAATAATAACAGGTAATATAGATGAATCACCTAAAAAAGCATACCTCAAGTGTTCAGGTAATGGTTTGAGCTCCAAGGTAGGTGCTTCCTCTATTGATGGTTTGAGCTTCCCTTCAGCGTTCTTGAGGTCAGAAGTACCAAGAGATTCAAATGGTATGTCCAGCTTTCGCTTCCAGGGAGAAGCGTTCAGATATTGTAATTGCTCGTTGCTATCTTCATCATCACTGTCAAATTCCCCCACTAAGGCCTTTTCCAATGCATCAGACATTAGCATGTGCTCGAGTTCCGAAGTAACCGCGGAATCAATCACATCCACTTTTAAGCACTCCTCATCTTCTGTAGGGAATTTCATTGCCTTGAATACGTTGAAGGTCACATCCTGATCTTGGACCCGCATAGTAAGTTCCCCTTTTTGCACATCTATCAAGGTACGGCCAGTAGCCAAGAAAGGCCTCCCCAAGATTATGGGAATCTTCTTATCTTCCTCAAAATCCAGAATAACAAAATCTGCTGGAAAGAAGAGCTTATCCACCTTGACGAGCACATCTTCAACTATGCCCCTTGGGTAAGTAATGGAACGGTCCGCCAATTGTAGCGACATGTATGTGGGTTTTGGATCAGGCAGATCCAGCTTTTTAAAGATCGACGACGGCATCAGATTAATGCTTGCTCCCAAATCACAAAGGCACTTGTCAAAAGTTAGATTGCCAATGGTGCAAGGAATGGTGAAGCTTCCTGGATCTTTCAGTTTTGGCGGTAACTTTTGCTGCAGAACAGCGCTGTATTCTTCCGTGAGAGCAACAGTTTCAAGGTCATCCAGTTTCACCTTCCTTGAAAGAATAGTCTTCATGAACTTCGCATAACTAGGCATTTGTTCCAGAGCCTCAGCGAAAGGTATATTGATGTGAAGTTTCTTGAACACCTCCAGAAACTTCCCAAACTGTCTATCCAGCTTTTGTTGCTGCAATCTCTTAGGAAAAGGTGGTGGAGGATAGAGCTATTTCTCCCCTGTATTAGCCTCAGGCAGAGTGTGTTCAACAGTAGTCTTCCTTGGTTCCGCCGCTTTCTCCTTTTGCTTAGATTCTTCATCTCTAACTTCAGCTTCGACTTCTTTTGCCTTTTCAGCATCAGCTACTTTTCCAGACCTTAAGGTAATAGCCTTGACTTGCTCTTTAGCTTCCTTCCTGCCTGGTACTTCCGTGTCACTGGGAAGAGTGCCAGGTTGACGATTGAGCACTACATTGGCTAATTGACCGATTTGATTTTCCAAGGTCTTGATAGAAACCGCCTGACTCTTGCACAACAGCTTAAGTTCCTCAAAATCAGCACTAGTAGGTGCAGCTGCACTTCCCTGTTGAGGATATGATTGCCTTGTAGCATACTGCTGTGGTTGCTGGAATCCAGGTGGGTTAAACTGTTTACTCACTCCTTGCTGATATGGTGGCTGAATAGCATTCTGATTATTCCCCCAGCTGAAATTTGGATGATTTCTGTTATTAGGATGATAGGTCGCTGGCACAGGCTGCTGTTGTCGCCGATAATTATTCACATACTGAACAGATTCGTTGACAAGAGAACACTGATCCGTAGCATGAGAACCTGCACAAAGCTCACAAACCATAGCTATTTGATTAACTCCATACGTAGCCAGAGAATCGACCTTCATTGATAGCGCTTGGAGCTGGGCTGCAATAGCGGTGGCTGCATCAACTTCCAGAATACCTGCTGCCTTGCCTGACGTCATCCTCTGAGTTGGGTTTTGATGCTCATTTGCAGCCATCGTCTCTATAAGATTATACGCCTCAGTATAGCTTTTAGCCCATAAGGCGCCTCCAGCTGCTGCATTGAGCATGGGCCAAGATTGGGCCCCCAAACCATTATAAAAACCAGTGATCACCATCCAATCCGGCATTCTATGATGTGGACATTTTCTCAACATTTCCTTGTAGCGTTCCCAAGCCTCGCACATAGATTATGTAGGTTGCTGCGCAAACTGAGTAAGAGCACTCCTCATAGCAGCAGTCTTTGCCATTGGATAAAACTTCACCAGAAACTTTTCGCTAGATCTTGCCACGTAGTGATGGACCCAGCTGGTTCCGAATGTAACCAGTCTTTAGCCTTATCCCTCAGTGAGAATGGGAAAAGCCTCAACTTGATAGCCTCATCAGTCACGCCATTATACTTAAAAGTGCTGCAGATCTCGACAAAATTTCTTATGTGCATGTTGGGGTCTTCAGTTGCCGCTCCTCCAAAAGAAACAGAATTCTGCACCATCTGAATAGTGCCCGGCTTGATTTCAAAGGTGTTAGCTTGAATAGCCGGATGAAGGATGCTTGACTGAATGTCATCAATTTTAGGCCGAGAAAAATCCATAAGAGCTGGATCAGCTTGAACAATACGATCTCCCATGTTTACTGGTTCTTTCTGCTCAGCTCCTGAATCCGAATCCTAAAAATCTAACTTCTCCGGAATATCAAGAACTTCGTCTGTCTCCTCAGCTGTATCTAAAGTCCTCTTGCGAGCACGAGAACGAGTTTGCATAAACGCTTGCTAAAGTACCTGAAACACAACCGAAAAAAAAAGTAAGTAACTACTACTTCCTAATCACTGAGTCCTAATGACCAATGATGGTAAGTACATAAAATAAACAAATACGACGAGTCCCCGGCAGCGGCACCAAAAACTTGTTAGGGCGAAAACACGCGCTAATATTCACGCAAGTATACGCGTTCGCAAGTAATATAGAATACTTTCTAGTTCGTTCCCTCAGAGACTCAGACTAATTTATTGTCTAATTAAACTCACTCACCAATGTATGATTACTTCTCAATGTTAAGATAATAACACTTAAAATTGTTGATCAAATATTAACTATAATTAACTACTTAATTACCCACTTAACTAACACTTCAAATTATCAATAATAAAACACTCATGAGATCACAACTTGATTATTACTTCCTTCTATAGCCATTGTTATTACCTTTAGCATGTAACAGTGATGATATTAATCGAATAACACAAAACTGATAAAAGCCAACTTTCATTGTACTAATACCATTCTACCAAACATCCACAATTAAGATAGAAGTTGAATAGTCATCAATTATGTTGAGTTCCTATATGTCTACAGAAATTGACAACACAACGATTTAAGCACAAGTTATTCCTTTTGATTACATAGGGCAAATAAAACTGTTAGAGTTACCCACTAATCATGCACAACGTACATGAACCTATGCTAGCATGGCAAGTTCTAAATCTCAAGATCCACCGTCGCTTCACAAGAGATTAACACCCTATCTTATATGTTCGCGACGCACATAAGACGAATACGCACAACCAATACTAGATATCATGCAATCATCACACACTAAAGTATTAAACAATTAACTAAAGAATTCCATAATAAATCCGTTGTAACCCCATGATCACGATTAGCCCATAATAGAACTTATCGCCATCATGGGTTCATATGAAATCATGACAAACAACACAAGAAAATAATAACTACACTAATTATATTAAAACAGAGTACGTCACAAGAGTAAATAAGTCAAGCAAGAAAACTAGCATCCAACGTTACAACGAAACAAGAATCACAAGAATATATGCTTCCTCTTCGTTGCGGTGTGCTAAATCGGTCTTCTTCCTTATCTCCTTTGCTTCTTGCGTAAAACACAATCTAAAACATAATCTCCTTAATACTCTCTATGAAAACGTCTCAAATCTACCTATATAATAGTCCCATAAAACTCAGATTACATAGAAGTTGGAAGCCACACAGAAGTAGAAGTCTAAAATAATTCAGCTTTTTCCCCGACCTTGCGCGGCCGCTCAGCATATCTGCGCGGGCGCGCAGGCTGCTGCGCGGCCGCTCAGCATTGCTGCACGGGCGCGCAGGACCCTACTGGAAAAATTCCAAGCTTGCTCCGTTTCTTCGCCGTAATCTGCCCATTCCTTTCCTCTCGCAATGGTGAACACATGCCAAGGCTTATTCTTGATGATTCCTCCCCCGAAATGCAACTAATACCCTGAAATGCATAAACACTAGAAAAACGCATCAAATACACAAAATACTTGATTTCAAGACACCAATTTAAGCCATTTTAAGACGTTCTAAGTGGTGTATAATGCCACTTATCAAAGACTTTCTCACTTGAACTTGAACAACATTAATGAACTTGTGAATAAAGATATTGTAAGAGGATTTCCCAATGAAGTGTTTACTCCTGATGGTCTATATGATTCTTTCCAGAAGGCCAAATTAAGGAAATCATCTTTTAAGAGTAAAACTGAATCCTCAATTCCTGAACCATATCACTTATTACACATTGATCTTTTTGGTCCAGTTAATGTGATGTCTATAGTTAAGAAGAGGTATGCACTTGTGATTATTGATGAGTACACAAGATATACAAGGGCATATTTTTCCATACATAGGATGAATCTCCATCTATTTTTTTTGATCATATGAGGGAACTGGAAAAAGAATCAACACACAAAGTAAAGATAATTAGAAGTGACAATGGAACTGAATTGAAGAACAGCACTATGGAAGAATTCTGTAAATACAAGGGGATCAAACAACGATTTTTTGCTCTTGGAACACCACAGAAAAATAAAGTTTTTGAAAGAAACAACAGGATTCTTTTGGAAGGTGCAAGAACCATGCTTGAGGAAGCATAATTTCCAACCTATTTCTAGGCTGAGGCTGTGCAAACTGCATGCTTCACACAAAATGCAACTCTAATAAAAAAGCATAGCAAGATACCATTTGAGATGGTGAAGGGAAAAAAGCCAAATTTAAAGTACTTTCATATTTTTGGTTGTAAGTGCTTTGTTCTCAAAACTCATCCTGGGCAGCTTATAAAATTTGATTTAAAAGTTGGTGAAGGAATTTTTGTTGGATATCCATTATGAACAAAAGCCTTTAAAGTTTATGATTTGAGAACAAGAGTGATCATAGAATCTATTCATGTATCTTTTGATGACAAGAAGATTACAGGACTATAAGATAAAGATAATCATGAAGAACTGAGATTTAAAAATGAAGTACCATATGCTGAATAGTTAAATCCTGATGAACTGACAAACTCTGATACTGTAAATCCTAATATCACTTTAAACTCTGATGAACCACTTGTCAGTGGTAATAATACAAATACCGATGCACATGTCGAGTGGGAGAAACATGATTCACATAAAGATTTAAATTCAAGTGATTTAAATCAAGAAACATCAATAAATACTTTATCAGACTCTAATTCCTCAAATACTGATGAAGCAAATACTGATAACTCTAGAAGCACTGATTTAGGGGGAGCATCAAGAAATAATGATGGTACACATCAAAGTGAAAATAGAGACTTCATGGATCAAAGGGGAGGATCTACTTCAAGATATGAACTTCCTTATCGAAAAAATGGACTAAGTCACACACTTCTGACTTAATCATTGGAAATCCTAATAATGGTGTCAAAACCAAAAAAGCCGCTCGAAATGAATGTTTCTACCACTCTTTTCTATCTTAGACTGAACCTAAGAAAGAGGAAGAAGCTCTTCAAGATGCTGATTGAATCAAAGAAATGCAAGAGGAACTCAATGAATTTGAACGAAACAAAGTCTGGACATTAGTACCAAGACCAAAAGATAGATCAATAGTTGGTACTAAATGGGTGTTCAGAAACAAGACTGATAGTGAGGGCATTGTTACAAGAAATAAATGGTATAGAATATTAAATCTGACCATTCTTTAGAAGCTTAATTTTCAACCATTAGCGGATCATGAATGAATTTCAGCTCTTTGGTTGACATCATCAGTAGCTCATCAGAAGAAAGTACTTGAACTTGATCTCCTTGCAGCATCAACATAATCTTCTTCTTTGATTTCGAGCCATCATTCTTATGAATGATAATTTTTACAGCTTCAAGCCTGTTAAGATGATCATTAGTAATTTCCTGACTAGGTCAATCAGCCACTATAAATTTACCATCCTTCGATTTATGAATCCATCTTCATGATGCCCTTTACCGTCTCTTTTGTGTGGCCACAATAGTCTGAGACCCTGTGCTTGTCTCAAATATGAAGGTGCATAGCACTGTTGTCCACAGTAGGTTCAGCTGGATTTTTCTGGCTTATTCCTCCAAGAGTAAAGTTCACACTTCCAGGACACTTCAACTCATCAATCTTCTTCCATTTCTTGTTGCGCCCCAAAAATGGATTTTGGTTTAAATCATTAACAAACAGAATCAAATGATTCTTTTTATACTGATGAATTTGCTCAATTACACATTGTAATCTTACTTTCTATTAGGGAAGTAAGTCCTTTTCTTTAGGATTTGAAATCCTTCATATTTCCTTTCCAGATCTCCAAAGCATGTTATTGAACTTGTTATCTGCCTTATTCAATGCTTTCCTGATTCTGGCTTCTTCTCTCTTTTCCTCTTCTTCAATTTCAGCATTATAAGAATCAATAAAGACTAATAGGATTTGAATATTCAGTTGATCCAAACATTCTTTATCTCCATCTTCAGTAACAACAGGATTTGACATTGTGCCATGATCAAGAACTGAACTGTCATGATTGATAGTGTCAGGATATCCTGTGTCATGATTTGATCTGTCAGGATTTGTGTTGTCAAGATCTGCTTCAATTTGAAGTTGCCTGATCTTCTCACCAAAGCCATTTGTAATAACCCCAATTTTTGGAATTTTTGAAACCATGACGAATAGTAACTTTTGTTGATTGTGGAAAATTATTAGACCACCATATATAGGAGTTCTGTTATGAAAATTCTGAGATCATATTAGTATTCCGTAATGTAAATATCGTCAGAATTCGATTACGAGCACTTTCATTTTTGTAACACCCCCAGATCCGGGGTCAGGGATCCAGGTCGTCACGGTCTTTTTTTCCATAATATCACTTCACTTAATTAATAATAAATAACCTTATGCTGTGAACCCACACTAACACACACCACAACCCGTTATAGTCTCAGAGATGAAATTGAAATAAGTACAAGTCCTTGAATCCACAATTAAAGTTATTACAACCCAAAATGATTACTTGATAAATTTACAGTTAATTGCCATTATCTGCCACAAGTTATAATTATACATAATTTGATTCTCAAAAGTAGAATGCCTGATCTACCAATAGATCTACCTCTGCATCTATAGCAGCTACAACATCAACGGGAAGACGCGGGACGCTTCCCACGCGCTTGTGCTGGGTCTGCTGGAGTCTGGCCATCTTTCCTAACTGTTGTTGTGTGATGAAGAAATAAAGCAAGAGTGAGCCTTACAGCTCGCAAGATAATATATAGTGATAACAATAATACAAGTATCTAAATGGATACTTACTAGAATCTTTTATCATGTGTAAGATAATTACTTACTAGATATAAGTAAAAACAAGGGTTGAAGTTACCAAATACTTCACTATACTTATATCAATTATAAAGTTACTTGAACTACCACTGTTCAAAGTATAACGAGCTTTCAACAGTTCATCACATAGATGAGACTACAAGACAGATTTGAATAGATTAAATCTTTGAAGTAGTATTGAAGGAAATGAAGTTATGATATACTTCATTAAGTTCCGATATATATATCCACATATACATCTTCCTTATACAGTCCCTGAAAACCTCTGTCATGTAAAGTATGAACAGAGTTTGTAACATCCAATGAATTTTTTTGAAAGGGAAAAAGAATTGTGGCATAAACCCGATATCTTGCTGATCAGGCAAAGATACCAATAAGTAACCTTTTCTACTAGTAGATGGACGAATTCCCCACGGGTCATCACCCTGGTCGCAATAGGACCTTATGCTGGACTGCCACTCAGCCACTTATGCATTTGATGGACTCCCACTGAGCCACTTACACTATCATGGACGCCCACTGAGCCCATGTTGCTTATGCCGACTCGATAGATGGACTTACTTCCCGAATGTTGGGTAAGTAATCAATTCATTTACCAAAACTGCAACCTTGTTGCGAATATAAAATACACCATAGAGCCGGATCCCTCAGGTTTTGAGCGAGTATTTAAATCCCCTTTTTAAAAGGAAGATCTTAAATATAAAAATGAGTTTTGGGATCCGCTCTAACTTTTAAAAATCATTTTGAAGACTCGAAAACACTTTAAAGAGTGTTTGGAGTAATGCTGATTTAATGAAGTAAATCAGTCCCAATATATTTAGAAAATGTCTGAATATTATTATTTAAATAATATTCCCATAAAGAATAATCTTTATACAAATAATTGAAGTAGAAGTTGTAAGACTTATACTTGAAATGAGTATTAAATAACCAAAGATATACTTATACGAAAGTACTATCTTTATTTGAATAATCGAAAATAAGTTTGATTATCGAAACATTATTCTTTAATAAAATAAAGAATATTATTAAATAATAAGCGGAGTCATAATACCTCGAATGAATATTATAAATAATATTCATTAAATAAAATAACGGAGTCATACATCCTCAAATGAATATTCAATTAATAATCATTAATAATATAACTGAGTCATAAGCCCTCGAATGAATATTCGAATTAATATTCAATAATAAATTAAAGGAGTCATAAGTCCCCGGATGAATATTCGAAATAATATTCAATAATAAAATAAAGGAGTCATAGCTCCTCGGATGAATATTCGAAATAATATTCAATAATAAAATAAAGTTAAAGTTGTCGAATAAACCTTATTCGATTAATAGTTTTGAAAACTATAACCATATATATATAAAATATATATATTATACTCGGGAACATCGACTCCCGGTTTAGAAATATGTTCACCTTTTGATCCCCTATACTAAGGGTAAACTCAATACCGCTTATCTCTAGCATAGGTATTATGCAACTGTAAGCATTTTAACCAACAGATATATAATCCAAGAATATGAAACAGGCATGCATATATACCATATCACATGCTACAATATATCACAAGAACTTGCTAATAACAAATATGCATTTATCGCAAGTTCATGCATATACACATATACATCACAACAACAGTATAACGGGTAGAAAACTTTCCTGAGCGACTGGGGGTGATAAAAGGCTCGGGACGAGTCTGGTAACCTATAAACAACAAGTAAGTTGGAATTAAACCAAAGTCACTTGTAAATCTATACTTTAACTAACTTAGACTCTAATGCTTGTTTTGCGCTTACTGATTCTCTTAAGTCACTCGAGTACCCTCGGCTCCACCATTTTTAATAATTTAACCATTACGAGTTTTAAGGCGATTCCTTCGCGAGTGTCTTACCAACTGCCTAACACTCTTGCCATAATTGTTTCATACATTAATTAACCCTTTTTGGTCTTTAACGTATGTTTCAAAGTAAGGCGAGGGGAAATGTTTCGTTCGCGAAACGCCGTTACTTAAAACGGTCGTTTCTCCTAAACCGTGCATCGGAATCAAACGAACTACATATCAAAACGAAGCTCGTAACATGAACTATCTAAACATGGCAATGGTCATAATCTAGCAGGGAGTTCTCAGGTCAAAATGTTATGAACAAAAGCAGTCTAAAGTAAATCGGACATTAGGACGGCTATGTTTACGCGATTTCCCAAATTTAAACCATTCCAAAACCATCACAATTCAACCCCAATCCATTCATACAACCAAAGTCCATCCTTATTACATCATAAAATCCCCAATAAGTTCAATATTAACATTTATACTTATGCTTAAGCTTGAATTTAACTATACTTAAGTTCTTTTAACCAAAACAACAACATTCACCATTTTATTTCACTACCACTCCAACCCAAACTTTAAACCACAAGCATTAAGCTACTATATCACCATAACAATCAAAATCATCTTATTATACAAAGGAATCTAGGGTTTGGAGATGATGTACCTTCCTTGAAGTGGTGGGAGTAGCTAGGAAGCCTTAAGAAGCCTTGAGAAGTCTTAGGGTTGCTTGGATCTTAAAGGAAAACAAGAAAAAATCAAGTTAAAAACTTTGAAATCACTATTCATTGTCTTCTTCATTGATTTCTTGAAGAAGATTGAGAAAGAATTGAAGGCTTAAACTCATAAGATAGCCATAACTATGCATAAGGATGACTAGGGAATTATCTTACCAATTTAGGAAGCCTTGATCTTGAGTTTTGAAATTCCTTTCTCTTGAAAATGGCAAAAGCCGAGAGCAAGCCTTGGTGATGAAGAATAAAATTTTGTTTTGATGAGAAATGATTTGTTTGGCTTGGTGGATGAAATTAGATTTGTTTTATTTTAGTTCAATTACCCATTTACCCTTGATTTTGTGTTGTTAATATTCCACCACATTTCCTTCCTTCCCATGTCATGCTTATGTCATGCTATGATGTCATCTTTCCCTCCTTGTCCTCTTCTCATTGGTTGGGTGACATCATTCTCTCTAATCCCTTTGATTAACTTCCTAATTGTTTGCCTAATGACCGTTGATCTGTTATACGGTTCGCTTAACTTTCGTTTTCGTTTATCGTTTGAGGGATCATACCCGGGATCTTATTACTTAGGTTCCCTTAACCTTTCTCAATATATTATATTCCTCTTATGATCCTCTCTTATAATCCTTTAATTTAAATCCTTTTTATCCTGTTACCTTATACTCAATTCTTTCCGTATCTAGTGGATATCCGGGAAAAATCAAAGTGTTCGGAATTGGATTCTGACGATCTTTACATACACTTATATACCATATAGAGTACTAATAAAATCTCAAAATATCCATAATAGAACCCCTACATAGTGTGGCATGAAAAGTTTTCTCATTCAGCTAAAACACTATTCATAAGGGTTACAAAAAGTTGAAAATTTTGGGGGTTATTACAGTCTCCACTCCTTAAAAGGATTCCGTCCCGGAATCAAATAGAAAACAAATGGGGGTACTTTTCTAGCATCGCACTCTCTAGTTCCCAAGTTGATTCTTCCACATTATGATTCTGCCATAGCACTCTGACTAGCTTGATTACTTTGTTCCGAAGCACCTGCTCCTTCTTATCGATAATCCTTACTGGCTTCTCCACGTAAGTCAGATCTGGTTGCATATCCACCTGCTCGTACTCCACTATGTGTCTGGCATCCCGATGATACTTCCTTAGCATTGACACATGGAACACATTATGAACTTGTTGCAAGTTAGGGGGTAAGGCTAGCTCGTAAGCTAACTTTCCAATCCGTCTTAATATCTCAAAAGGTCCAATGTATCTTGGGCTTAGTTTTCCTTTCTTTCCGAACATCATTAATCCCTTCCAAGGGGATACCTTTAGCAGTACTAAGTCCCCGACTTCATATTCCTTGTCCTTTCGGGCTAGGTCTGCATATTTCTTCTTTCTGTCTTGGGCTGCTACAAGCCGTCCTCTGATAAGATCCACTATGTCTTTGGTCCTTTGGACCACTTCGGGTCCGAGCATCTTCCGCTCTCCTACTTCATCCCAGTATAAGGGAGATCGACACCTTCTTCCGTACAGGGCCTCATAAGGCGGCATTCCGATGCTAGCATGAAAGCTATTGTTATAAGAAAACTCGATCAACGGTAAGTGGTCATCCCAACTTCCTTTAAGGTCTATTGCACAGACTCTCAACATATCCTCTAGTGTCTGGATGGTCCTTTCACTATGCCCATCCGTCTGGGGATGGTACGCGGTACTCATATTTAACTTGGTCCCCGCACATTCTTGAAAGCTCCTCCAAAATCTGGAGTTGAACCTGGGGTCTCGGTCTGAGACAATGGACGCTGGGACTCCATGTCGCGTCACTATTTCCTTAAGGTAAATGTCCACCAGTCTATCGACTGTGTATCTCTCATTGATAGGAATGAAATGAGCTGACTTTGTCAGTCGGTCTATAATTACCCATATGGCGTCATGATTGGCTTTCGTCCTTGGCAAGCCTACAACAAAATCCATCGCTATCTGTTCCCATTTCCATTCGGGAATCTCCAGGGGTCATAAAAGTCCACTGGGTCTCTGGTGCTCTGCCTTTACCCTTTGGCAAGTCAAACATTTGTTTACCCATTCTGCTACATCCCTCTTCATGTTGGGCCACCAGTAATATTCCTTCAAATCCCTATACATCTTGGTACTTCCCGGGTGAATGGAATACCTTGAACTATGGCTTTCATCCAAAATCTCATCTTTAAGTTCTTGAACATTCGGAACCCAAATCCGGTAGGACTACCTTCATTATCCCTTTATCATCTTTCTCAGTATGGATCTCCTCTCCAGTCATTGACTCTCTGCCTTCATTCATTATTTTCTCTTGGCACAATCTGATCTTTTCCAATAACTCTGGCTGTATTGAGATCTCAAAAAGCTTTTCAGTTCCGGTTCCGGTTACCTTTACTTCTATTTCCATTCTCTCAAAATCCCTTATCAATTCTTCCGAAGTCGTTATCATTCTGAGTCTTTCCTTTCTACTAAGGGCATCAGCCACCACATTGGCTTTCCCCGGATGATAGAGAATCTCACAATCATAGTCCTTGATTAGTTCTAACCATCTCCTCTGGCGCATGTTGAGCTCTTTCTGCGTAAATATGAACTTGAGGCTCTTATGGTCTGTGAAAATTTCACACTTCTCTCCATACAAGTAGTGCCTCCAAATTTTTAAGGCAAATACTATTGCCGCGAGCTCAAGGTCATGAGTAGGATATCTAATCTCGTATTCCTTCAGTTGTCTCGACGCATAAGCAATCACTTTACCGTGCTACATAAGCACATACCCTAATCCTTTGTGCGACGCGTCACTATATATCACAAAATCTCCTTTTCCGTCCGGCAATGCCAACATCGGGGCCGTTACCAACCTTTTCTTTAATTCCTGAAAACTGTTCTCGCATTTCTCCGTCCATTCAAACTTCTCTGTCTTACGAGTAAGTCGTGTCAAAGGGGCTGCGATCTTCACAAAGTCCTGTACAAATCTACGATAGTAGCCGGCCAATCCTATGAAACTCCGTACCTCTGTGAGTGTGGTTGGCCTTTCCCAATTTGAGACCGCCTCTATCTTGGAGGGGTCGACCAATACTCCTTCTTTATTGATCACATGTCCTAAAAACTGTACTTCATTCCGCCAGAATTCACACTTCGAGAATTTGGCATATAATTGTTCCTCTCTGAGTATTCCTAGAGCTATCCTCAAATGCTCTGCATGTTCTGCCTCAGTCCTTGAGTAGATCAAAATATCATTGATAAAAACTATCACACACTTGTCCAAGTACTTCCTAAATACTCTATTCATTAAATCCATGAAAGCCGCTGGGGCGTTGGTTAATCCAAAGGACATTACCAAGAACTCATAATGCCCATATCTGGTACGGAACGCTGTCTTGGAAATATCTTTGGGTTTAATCTTTAGTTGGTGATATCCAGTTCTCAGGTCGATCTTGGAAAAATAAACAGCATCCTTTAGCTGGTCGAACAGATCGTCTATTCTAGGTAATGGGTACCTGTTCTTTATGGTTAGCCTGTTCAACTCTCGATAGTCAATGCACAGCCTCATGCTCCCATCTTTCTTCTTAACAAATAAAACTGGTGCTCCCCACGGAGACACACTGGGTCTTATCATACCCTTATCCAAGAGTTCCTGCAATTGGATAGCTAATTCCTTCATTTCTAACGGGGCTAACCGGTAAGGTGCTTTTGAAACTGGCGCCGTCCCGGGGGCCACTTCAATAGCAAATTCAATCACTCTATCAGGTGGTAATCCCGGAAGGTCTTGTGGGAATACATCTTCAAATTCGTTGACTACTGGAATATCTTGTAAGTTGGGCACCTCCTTCTGCGGGTCTACCACATAGGCTAGGTATGCCTCATTTCCTTTTCGTAGCATCCTTCTGGCCTGGGCCATAGTCAAAAATTTCTACGTCTGCCTCTTTCCTCTAAATATAACTTCTTTCTTCCCTGGGATATTTAACTTAACTTTCTTCCCTTTACAGTCTATCTGAGCATCATTGCTAGATAGCCAGTCCATTCCCAAAATTACATCAAACTCCCCTAATTTAAAAGGGATCAAATCAACACTAAAAGATTGTTCCCTTATGCCTATCTCACAGGCTGGGTGAATCTGGTTAACAGGAATAATTTCATGATTGGCTATTTCTACTTGTAAGGGTTCTATCAAGGGTTCAGCTTTAAGTCTTAATTTACGCGCAAAGTCCCTTGATATAAAAGATTTAGTTGCTCCCGAATCAAATAAAATGTTTGCACTGACTAAATTTAGAGAAAGGGTACCTGCTATCACATCTGAATCTTTCATAGCATCCTGGACTGTCATGTTGTAAGTACTTACAGTAGGTGGCTTATTGGAGGCAGCCCTGCTTGCTCCCGAAGCTGTTGGTTTGTTCATTGGGCATTCCCTCTTCCAATGACCCGGGCGTCCATACTGATGACAAGTGGTGGTTGGAATGACGGCAGGGGTTGATGATGAGCACTTAGTTGAATAGTGACCTTCCCGACCGCACTTAAAGCAGGTTACTGGCTTTCCTTTACACTCCCCAGTGTGCATCCTTCCACATCTGTTACAGGATGGAAATGGGGGTCGAGACTGGTTGGAATAGGACATTCTTGACTTCTGGCCGCTCTGGCTCACACTCACGCTCATTGGCCGCTTAAACCCAGTGTTCTTTCCCGGTAGGGACACTGCCCCTCGATTAAATCTAGTTGGGAAGCTTCTTCCTGCGGAACCTCCACCCATGCTCATACTTTTCCTCTTTATTCCCTTCTTCTCTCTTTCCTTCTGCATCTGTTCACTTCCAGCTTCTACAATCGTTGCCTTTTGCACCAGAGTGGCATAATCCGTAAGCTCAAGGATTGCCACCCTATTATGAATCCACGGTTTCAGTCCCTGCTGAAATCTCCTAGCTTTCTTTTCCTCGGTGCTCACAAACTCTGGCACAAACCTTGATAACTCAGTAAATTTCGCTTCGTACTCTGCTACTGATAAGTTATTCTGGTTTAGCTCCAAGAACTTGAGCTCCATCTGGTTTTCCATAAACCTCGAGAAATACTTTCCCAGAAACAACTGACTGAATCTCTCCCAGGTTATAATAGCATCTGTCTCCATGTTTTTCTTGGCCTCCCACCAGTAGTTAGCCTCTCCTTTCAGAAGGTAGGTAGCAAATACAGTCTTCTGTGCCTCATCGATACTTAGAATCTCAAAGGATTTCTCCATTTCCTTTAACCATGCCCTTGCCTCAACTGGGTCGGCTGATCCGTGGAACTCAGGGGGCTTAAGGGACTTAAAAGCCCTGAAAGAGTTTGTCACAACATTGTTATTTCCTTGAGGGGGTGGGTTGGGTTGACGTTCCAAGTTCTGCCTTAGGAGTTGCATGAACTGGCCCATGGGATCCATGCCTGGGTTTGGTACTGGTTGCTCAACCTCAGTTTCTCCTTCTTCAGCCTCTATCTCAAATCCCTCAACATCATAGGTTTCCTCTTCCTCTTCATACAGGGAGTCATCCTGTTCCACATAATCCTCATCTTCCTCTTCACTGTGTTCCTGGTTTCTATTATCCTGATTATGGCTTCCCTGGTCTTCAGATCCAGGGTTCGCCCTAGTTCCAATCTTTCTTGGCGGCATGATACTGATAATAAAAAAATTATTGGGAAAATCAACGTTAGGTCACAATCATACACAATATATTGTCTTGCACAATTCTATAATGGGGAGAATGTATCTCGCAATTTTATTATTTTATGACAGTTCTAATACGAAGTGTAGTAATAATAATGATAAAAACAGTGATCTTGTCACTAAGGAACTGAACTGAAAGGAAACAAATATATACATAATGCAAGAAATACATAGTTTGATCTGGTCAAAAGTACAACAGTGCTACAGCCATCTGTCCCAAAAGTGATACACAAGAGTCTATTGGTCTAGTCAGAAAAAGGGGTGCTATATACAAGTCAACTATCTCGGAAAATTGGCTCTTACTAAGGCCTCGGCTAACTAGACAACTAGACTATTCCATCGTCAATCCTGAATCACACACCGGAGCGGGTCAGCTCCCATACCCTTTCCATCGCACGACGGAAGATATAGTCGGCCTGCCGCCTGGAGATCCTACCGTGCCTGTCCCCCTGGAGCAATCTGAGCCTCGCTCGGGACGTGAGCTCTATCCTCGTAAGCTCCCTCCTCAAGGATCGGGGTATAGAAGCCCTAGTCTCATAAGCTCGGGTACGCCTGCCCGCCCTCTCCGCATCCAACTCCCTCCTGGCCTCATCCAGTCGGGCCTCGACAACTGCCACTCGGGTCCTCAGTACATCCTGAACATAGTTGTGGGCTAATGAAGACTGCCTGTGGGCAGGGTCAAGAGGTGGTGAATCCGGAGCCGCTGGGGGTGCCTCCTCAGTCTGCCTAGGCTCGGAAGTATTGGTCTCTGAGCTGTCATTATAAGGGATCCAAGATAGTGGTGGAGGGGTAGGAGCTCTGACCACCGGAAGTGTGGGTAAAGGGGTACCAGCATACACTACCATAGGTCCGACACGCTCCTCAGCTACGGGGACCTTATCCGGGTCCTCCTCATCTGGAATAGCAATGACCTCTGTCTCTGACTCCTCTGAGGGGTCCTCCTCATCTGAAATAGCAATGATCTCCGTCTCTGACTCCTCTAAGGGGTCCTCCTCATCCTCCTCCATCTCAGGCTCCTCCTGATCCTCAACATCTAGCAGTGCCTCATCATGCTCACGCTCGAACATCTCAGGGTCCTCTATCCCAGGCGCCTACACATTAAACGAGCTAAGTTACTATCATGATACTTATAAGGGTTCCCGTAAGGGTTTTAACTGTCAGCACTACTTTAAGTAGTCCGACCATGAACTTGGCAAGAGTTCTTATTATCTTTGTGAGTTTGTTATTATATCGTCGCATCATCTCTGAGGTTTATAACGCTTAGCTCTGATACCATTTCTGTAACACCCCCAGATCCGGGGTCAGGGATCCGGGTCGTCACGGTCTTTCTTTCCACAATATCACTTCACTTAATTAATAATAAATAACCTTATGCTGTGACCCCACACTAACACACACCACAACCCGTTATAGTCTCAGAGATGAAATTGAAATAAGTACAAGTCCTTGAATCCACAATTAAAAGTTATTACAACCCAAAATGATTACTTGATAAATTTACAGTTAATTGCCATTATCTGCCACAAGTTATAATTATACATAATTTGATTCTCAAAAGTAGAATGCCTGATCTAACAATAGATCTACCTCTGCAGCTATAGCAGCTACAACATCAACGGGAAGAGGCGGGACGCTTCCCACGCGCTTGCGCTGGGTCTGCTGGAGTCTGGCCATCTTTCCTAACTGTTGTTGTGTGATGAAGAAATAAAGCAAGAGTGAGCCTTACAGCTCGCAAGATAATATATAGTGATAACAATAATACAAGTATCTAAATGGATACTTACTAGAATCTTTTATCATGTGTAAGATAATTACTTACTAGATATAAGTAAAAACAAGGGATGAAGTTACCAAATACTTCACCATACTTATATCAATTATAAAGTTACTTGAACTACCACTATTCAAAGTATAACGAGCTTTCAACAGTTCATCACATAGATGAGACTACAAGACAGATTTGAATAGATTAAATCTTTGAAGTAGTATTGAAGGAAATGAAGTTATGATATACTTCATTAAGTTCCGATATATATATCCACATATACATCTTCCTTATACAGTCCCTAAAAACCTCTGTCATGTAAAGTATGAACAGAGTTTGTAACATCCAATGAATTTTTTTGGAAGGGAAAAAGAATTGTGGCATAAACCCGATATCTTGCTGATCAGGCAAAGATACCAATAAGTAACCTTTTCCACTAGTAGATGGACAAATTCCCCACTAGTCATCACCCTGGTCGCAATAGGACCTTATGCTGGACTGCCACTCAGCCACTTATGCATTTGATGGACTCCCACTGAGCCACTTACACTATCATGGACGCCCACTGAGCCCATGTTGCTTATGCCGACTCGATAGATGGACTTACTTCCCGAACGTTGGGTAAGTAATCAATTCATTTACCAAAACTGCAACCTTGTTGTGAATATAAAATACACCATAGAGCCGGATCCCTCAGGTTTTGAGCGCGTATTTAAATCCCCTTTTTAAAAGGAAGATCTTAAATATAAAAATGAGTTTTGGGATCCGCTCTAACTTTTAAAAATCATTTTGAAGACTCGAAAACACTTTAAAGAGTGCTTGGAGTAATGCTGATTTAATGAAGTAAATCAGTCCCAATATATTTAGAAAATGTCTGAATATTATTATTTAAATAATATTATCATAAAGAATAATCTTTATACAAATAATTGAAGTAGAAGTTGTAAGACTTATACTTGAAATGAGTATTAAATAACCAAAGATATACTTATACGAAAGTACTATCTTTATTTGAATAATCGAAAATAAGTTTGATTATCGAAATATTATTCTTTAATAAAATAAAGAATATTATTAAATAATAAGCGGAGTCATAATACCTCGAATGAATATTATAAATAATATTCATTAAATAAAATAACGGAGTCATACATCCTCAAATGAATATTCAATTAATAATCATTAATAATATAACTGAGTCATAAGCCCTCGAATGAATATTCGAATTAATATTCAATAATAAAATAAAGGAGTCATAAGTCCTCGGATGAATATTCGAAATAATATTCAATAATAAAATAAAGGAGTCATAAGTCCTCGGATGAATATTCGAAATAATATTCAATAATAAAATAAAGTTAAAGTTATCGAATAAACCTTATTCGATTAATAGTTTTGAAAACTATAACCATATATATATAAATATATATATATATATTATACTCGGGAACATCGACTCCTGGTTTAGAAATATGTTCACCTTTTGATCCCCTATACTAAGGGTAAACTCAATATCGCTTATCTCTAGCATAGGTATTATGCAACTGTAAGCATTTTAACCAACAGATATATAATCCAAGATTATGAAATAGGCATGCATATATACCATATCACATGCTACAATATATCGCAAGAACTTGCTAATAACAAATATGCATTTATCGCAAGATCATGCATATACGCATATACATCACAACAACAGTATAACGGGTAGAAAACTTGCCTGAGCGACTGGGGGTGATAAAAGGCTCGGGACGAGTCTGGTAATCTATAAACAACAAGTAAGTTGGAATTAAACCAAAGTCACTTGTAAATCTATACTTTAACTAACTTAGACTCTAACGCTTGTTTTACGCTTACTGATTCTCTTAAGTCACTCGAGTACCCTCGGCTCCACCATTTTTAATAATTTAACCATTACGAGTTTTAAGGCGATTCCTTTGCGAGTGTCTTACCAACTGCCTAACACTCTTGTCATAATTGTTTCATACATTAATTAACCATTTTTGGTCTTTAACCTATGTTTCAAAGTAAGGCGAGGGGAAATGTTTCGTTCGCGAAACGTCGTTACTTAAAACGGTCGTTTCTCCTAAACCGTGCATCAGAATCAAACGAACTACATATCAAAACGAAGCTCGTAACATGAACTATCTAAAAATGGAAATGGTCATAATCTAGCAGGGAGTTCTCGGGTCCAAATGTTATGAACAAAAGCAGTCTAAAGTAAATCGGACATTACGACGGCTATGTTTACACGATTTCCCAAATTTAAACCATTCCAAAACCATCACAATTCAACCCCAATCCATTCATACAACCAAAGTCCATCCTTATTACATCATAACATCCCCAATAAGTTCAATATTAACATTTATACTTATGCTTAAGCTTGAATTTAACTATACTTAAGTTCTTTTAACCAAAACAACAAGATTCACCATTCCATTTCACTACCACTCCAACCCAAACTTTAAACCACAAGCATTAAGCTACTATATCACCATAACAATCAAAATCATCTTATTATACAAAGGAATCTAGGGTTTGGAGATGATATACCTTCCTTGAAGTGGTGGGAGTAGCTAGGAAGCCTTAAGAAGCCTTGAGAAGTCTTAGGGATGCTTGGATCTTAAAGGAAAACAAGAAAAAATCAAGTTAAAAACTTTGAAATCACTATTCATTGTCTTCTTCATTGATTTCTTGAAGAAGATTGAGAAAGAATTGAAGGCTTAAACTCATAAGATAGCCATAACTATGCATAAGGATGACTAGGGAATTATCTTACCAATTTAGGAAGCCTTGATCTTGAGTTTTGAAATTCCTTTATCTTGAAATGGCAAAAGCCGAGAGCAAGCCTTGGTGATGAAGAATAAAATTTTGTTTTGATGAGAAATTAGATTTGTTTTATTTTAGTTCAATTACCCATTTACCCTTGATTTTGTGTGGTTAATATTCCACCACATTTCCTTCCTTCCCATGTCATGCTTATGTCATGCTATGATGTCATCTTTCCCTCCTTGTCCTCTTCTCATTGGTTGGGTGACATCATCCTCTCTAATCCCTTTGATTAACTTCCTAATTGTTTGCCTAATGACCGTTGATCTGTTATACGGTTCGCTTAACTTTCATTTTCGTTTATCGTTTGAGGGATCATACCCGGGATCTTATTACTTAGGTTCCCTTAACCTTTCTCAATATATTATATTCCTCTTATGATCCTCTCTTATAATCCTTTAATTTAAATCCTTTTTATCCTGTTACCTTATACTCAATTCTTTCCGTATCTAGTGGATTTCCGGGAAAAATCAAAGTGTTCGGAATTGGATTCTGACGATCTTTACATACACTTATATACCATATAGAGTACTAATAAAATCTCAGAATATCCATAACAGAACCCCTACATAGTGTGGCATGAAAAGTTTTCTCATTTAGCTAAACCCCTATTCATAAGGGTTACAAAAAGTTGAAAATTTTGGGGGTTATTACAATTTTTCCCGAAAATCCACCAGATACCGAAGGATTTAAGTATAAGGTGATAAGATAAAAAGGAATTAAATTCAAAGATTAAAGCAGAGGATCATTAAAGGAATAGAAGATATTAAGAAGGGGCTTAGGGAAACCCAAATGATAAGATCCCGGATATGACCCCTCAAACAATCAACGAGAAAGAGAGTTAAACGAACCATAAAACATATAAGCGACCAAGGATCAAGCTTATGAAAACAACAAGGGGATTAACCAAGAAATTGAGCACTAACCAAAGGGATTAGATGCAAGCATTGGCCAAGATATTTATCCAAGGTTGATTCTTAGCCAAGCATTTTAATCACCTAATTAACCTAGATTAAATATCAACCAAGTAAATTGATCAGAAATTACCAAAGCAAGCAAGAGCTTTCTTCTCCCCCTCCCCCACCTTGTGCTCTCGGCTTTTGAAGGAAAACAATGAAGAGATTTTCAAGACCCTAGCTCAACTCCATCAAAAATTAAAAGGTTTGTTTATTTAGCTTTCATAATACATAACTTAGATATGCCATGATTTTGAGCTCTAGATTCCATGGTTTTCATAGCTAAACAATTCATCAAAGTTCGTGATTAATAGTGTTTTCAAGATCTAACTTTATGTTTTCTTATGCTTCTTCTAAGATCCAAGTGATAAATGGCATTTATATCCACTTAGAACGCTTTGTAAAGGCTCAAATTGGTGATTTGTACTCAAGTTATTTGTGTTTTAATGTGTTTTTATAGTGTTTCGCATTTCAGGGCATATTTCGAAGGAAGGAATAGATATTACATTATTTCTATGCTAGAAGAGTGTTAGGATGGAGCCTCGGTCGATTGCGCACAAGAAACTAGCACGAGAAGATCAAGAAAGCATAAAATTCCAGTTTTTCCAGAATGCCAGGGAGGCCGCGCTACACTTGGGAGCGGCCGCGCTGGTTTGGCAGAACTTCAGGGAAGCCGCGCGGGATCTCAGGGCGGCCGCGCCGGGTCGTTTTCTCAGAATCCTGTTTCTACTTAAATTTTGAGCGTTTGAGAGCCCAGGTCGTCCAAAAGCCTATATATATAAATAAAAAGACGTTTTTCATATAGAGGAAAAAGGAGATAGCATCAAGAAGACCTAATAGCACAATACAATGATGAAGAAGAAGATTTAGTTTTTACTTGTGATTCTTTGCTTAAGTTGTAATCTTGGATGCTTGTTTTCTTTGTTGTTTGAACTCAATACTCTTGTTAACATACTTTGTTATATATTTATTCAGTTATTCTAGACCTAGTTATCGTAGTTTATTTACCATGCTTTCATTGGAACCCATGGTGACGATGAGTTCGGTTATGAACTAATCGTTATCGTGGGTTTCTAACGGATTTACTTATCGATTTCTATAGTTAATTGTTTTGATACCTAAGTGTGTGGTGATTGTATGATATCCTAGTATTGGTTGTGCGTATTCGTCTTATATGCGTTGTGAACATATAAGATAGTGTGGTATTCTCTATTGAAGTGACAATGAGTATAGAGACTTAGAACTTTCCATGCTAGTATAGGTTCATATATAATTGTTATGCATGATTCGTAGGTAATTTTAACCATCTTACTTGCCCTATATAATCACGATAGATAACTTTTGCATTAAACCTTTATATTGTCAAATTCTATAGACATATAGGCTCTCATCATAATTGGTGTCTATTCAGCTTCTATCTCTTTTATGGATGTCTGGTAGTAGGGTATTCGTACAACGACAGTTGGCGTTTACTAGTTTCGTGTTATCTGATTAGTTGTCTTGCATGCCAAGGTTAAGAACAGTGACTTTGAATGAAGTATTTAATGAAGTTAGAATCCCATGTTTGTCTCATATAGTTAATTCAATCACTTTTATTCTTAGTTAATTGCATGTTAGTTTAATCTTAGTTATAAACATCTCAACTTGTTATTGTCTTAGCATTGCACGATAACTGTTACAACCGGTATAATTCTAGTTGAATTATGTGTATATATGTATATATGTATATATATATATATATATATATATATATATATATATATATATATATCAGAAGCGAGCAAATTATGTACTTGTATGAGTCTTAAGGGTCATACTTTGTGAGTTATAAATTAAATATTTATTTGGAAAAATTTTGAGAAAAGAAATGCCTTTATTTGAGTAATTTGTGATATATTATTAAAGATATTAGTTTATGGAAATTCTTTATATAAAAACTTGTTTCTTTTAAATTTTTGAAAGTGATCTCAAAAAGTTTCTAAAATCCTAAACTATTTTATGGTATGACTTCTGTGATTTATAGATTTATATTTTTATTTATAAAATTCTTTCTCTAAAATGGTATTTGATTTATTTTATTAATAATTTGCCATTTACCATGATAACCTTGCATGCAAAAATCCACCTAATTGAAGGGAGGGGTATTGTTATCAAATCCAACCCCACTAACTTCACTTTAAGTAGTCAATTTCCTAAGTTGCCTTTGCATGCAAACCTTGCTAGTTTTTAGAAGAGGGATAAAAAGGTAAATATACATTCCACTATCATCAAACCACCACCATATCATCACCTTATGTCATTTTTACCAATTACATACTCCAACTCACTCACCTCCCTCCTCATTTCTCCCTCTCGGCCGAAACCAAGCCCCCCTGTTCATTTTCTTTCATCTTTTCTTCAAAATTCTTGCAAGAAATCATTCTCTAAGCCTTGATCACTTGTTTAGTAAGTTAAATATTAAGTGTGATATTGGTTTAAGCTTGCATGTTGAGTTTTGAGTGTAGCCTAATGTTGAAAACCTTGATTCTGGTGAGTTTAAGGTTTAAAACAAAGGCAAAGCATCAAGAGTGGAAATGATCAATGATTGAGGGACTTCCTTGCCATTTTGTATGATCATTTCACTCCCTTCCATTCGGCAATGACTCTTTAAGAGCCGAATGGAGTAGAGTTTTGTGTTCTTTGTTTGTGATTAGATGTTATGTGAAGAAGTCTTGATTGCATGTTACTTTAAAGCTAATTTTTTGATGGATCATGATCTTTAAAACCCTTGCATATCATGAAATACTTGGGATATGGTATGTTAAATGATTTCATGTTGATTTTACACTCAAAATCTTAGAGTACTAGGAATGCATGTTGAAAACTAGACTATATACATGATTTTGGCTTTAAGTTCGATTGTATACCGTAAATGTAACTTGATTTGCTAAAAATGAGTATACTTTTCTTAACAAGTGCTTTATTATGACAAAATATAGTTTTTACAGTGGGTTAAGGAGTATATTCAATTAGTATTGTGTTGTATGGTGATATGAATATTCGTTTTATGCATGAGTACTTGAAAATGTGGTTTAAGTGTTAGTCTTGCTACTTTGTTTGTATAAATGGGTCATGGTACATTAGAGTATGAATGATCTCCACCACGTGTTAGTAGGATAAATGAGAGTATTAGGTTAGTATTTGTGCTTGGTTAAAGATAGGGTTCATGTTTTATAAGTGGGAGTTAAGGTGAAAGGGATAGTGTAAGGTTTGTTGTTTTTCCAGAATGTTGCACTAGTTTGTGGGTGAGTTTTGATTGGGCATTTATTGGGAATTTGGAGGACCAAGCCACAAGAAGTTAGGACTTGACCTATAGTCGATCCCGGAAGCTTTAAATGTAAGAAATCAACTCATTTAGTTAGGTGCACAAGTCAAATCATGACTTCTGGTCAGAACAGAGTCAGTTTGAGTGAGGAGCACTTTTAAGCCTAGAAAGAGGTGTCATTGGTAGGCCCTCATTAGGCCTTGCTTAGCATTGATACTAGGGAATTTTTGGGAAGTTTTTCAAGCCATATTTAGAAGTTTTAGAGTTAAAACAAAGAGTATAAAGTGAGTTCAAATCAGGGTAGTTTGAGTGTCACTAGGGCAGGGGAGAGCCATCTTTGAGAATAGGCCCAAGGAGGCCTATGTTGAGCCTTGATGTCATTCAAAGTGCACAAGTTAGATTTAGGACCTGAGATTCCATTGTAGTAATTTGAGTGTCAAACCTTGAGTGGAAAAGGATTCATTGTCGCTTAGTACCATTCAGTGTCACCTAATAGTTGCACTAGGAACACATTGTCCTTGCACTTAGATTTTGCATCCTTAGAGGTGAGGCCTGAGTTGACCTTTGAGTCTAATGGTTAGAAATAGGTAAGAATAATGTTAGGCCATAGGTGTGGCTAAGTGCAATGGAGTTTGGCTAGTAAAGGCACTTCAAAAATTGGAGAGCTAGTTGGGTTGCACTAGACTAGGTAGTACTTCGAGTCAATCGTGTTGGTTGAGTGAGATCATTCAATACTCAATAGTGCACAATTATATCAAAGTTGTATATTATGTGATTAAATGTGTTATGTGATCCTAAATAATTATTTGAGCATAATAAGTGATTAGTAAAGAGTCGAATGTGTAGTTAGGCCTAAATGCCAATATGATTTGAAATCTTTAACTAGGATGGAGTTTTGTGAGAATGTATCTTGATGAGGTCTAATATTTTGTGTAGGCTCAGGAGAAGGTAGTAAGCTTGCCGTCAAAGTCGAGTAGTGCTTCCGGTTGCTTCCACGATCAAGACGAGAGTTAGTCCAGCCTTCTTAAGGCAAATGTTCTCGGACTTCCTTGATATATTGCAAGTGTTTTACCCTTGTCAATTCTATATGATGCAAGTGTTTCCGTACTTTATTGATATATTGCAAGTGTCATTTGACCCTCTCAAGTTATATATTGAGATTTATTCTGAACTATTATGATATATTACAAATGTACCGAACCACTCCTTTGAATTATGATAGCATGCTCGTATATTGATCTTTTATTGTTGTCACCATGATATATTGTTGCAAATATTCTGATTTTCGATTGAGATTTTACAAATGTTGTGTATACGCTTATAAAAATCATACCCTTATAAACTATAAAACCTCATATGTGATCTCTCTTGATTAACCGCTATTCTTTTTACTCTTACACCTCCGAGTTACCAACTCTTTACATAAATCCTTACAATCCTACCCAAATTTTGGTCACTAGACATATCCCTTATTTATAACCCTCAAATTTGAGACCTCTATCTTGCAGAACAACATTATGACTCTTTTTCAATACTTTCTTCCTTGGTTATCAAATCATTGCTGACTATCCTTGAATACCCTTCTAGTGAGAAGTCATATCATTCTGATAAGAGTTTTATAACAAAAAATACGTGCTTGATGATTTAAACCCCTTTGTATAGATCTTTGTAAAGTTCTCATTGACATCAGTTTTATAAAAGTTAATTGCTCTTTAAATAAAAGAATGTTTTCTTGAGATTGGTGAACTGGACTAAGACGCAAGTCCCTTTCACACTTTTTCTTGAGATATGTGACAATGATCTTGGAAACTGGATAAAGAGACTGTTTTGATCCACCTATGTCGTGGAAGGTTTTGATCCACCTATGTCGTGGAATTTTGTAAAGAGGCGAAAAAGGGAATTCAGTTGATCAATTGGAGTTGCGTAAGAGGCCCGTTATTCGGTAACGGCCCAGCATATGGTTGCGTAAGTGGCTAATTGGGTTGTGCATTCTGTTTAACCGATTAGTCCAGCGTGGGGGAAAGACCTAGCTAGTCTTTTCCCAAGTTCCGGAACACATTCTATTTCTGGATGGTCGCTACTCGCTGTCTGGTGAGGGTAGACTGATCATCTATATACACAGGTTAAACGTCCAATAGATTTGATTGATTCAGTTTTGAAATTCTTTAACAAATTAACGTGTTTGAGACAGATGATTTTATGGTTCCAGTAACGGAACAAATGATTTTGGGTCCCCGTAACGGGACAGACGGTTTTATGGTTCCTGTAATGGAACAGAAGGTTTGAAAATGAAAATAGCATGCTAAAAGAATTGAACTCTGGTATCTATACACAGTACACGACTGATATTGTTGTTTCTCGGAGCATGCTAGTTTTAATATCCAGTTATGAACTATTACTTCTTTTCTAACGAGCTATGAATTCTGTTCATATCACTGCTTTATTATAAAATATTTGACTTGTTATTCATATAGTGGTACTGCTGAGCAATTGGTTGTTCACCCTTGCAGAATGTTTTATATATATATATATTGCAGATGGTCAGGAGATTCTTCCACGGTAGTCGGGGTAGAGTTCCAGTTCCTTTTGGTGTCAGGCCCCTCTGAGGTAGTTGTGCTGGACCAAAGATGGTATGTTGAGTTGCTGTATTAGGTTAATTGCATCAGGATAAATTGTAGTAAGTTGGTGTTGTAATAGTTGTAATCTAAATCATACTTAAACCTGGCAAAGATCTTGGTAAAGGGGTTGTAGTTATATCTTACTATTGTATTGTTTATCTTGTGGTTGTTGTTGATGACGTCAACTCCTGACCCCGGGGTTGAGGCCGTCATAGTTGGTATCAGAGCTACAGGTTTGAGTCCCTGATTTAGGTTAGGAGTAGAGTCAAAAGAGTATAGGAAGGTTTATATATAGATGTGAGTCAGCAACTCAACTAGAGGAGCAAGTCTATTGGTTTAGTCAAGGGTTTCGAAAATGTAACCCTGATGTTTGTTGAGGATTGACTGAACTGCCCTAGTTTAGAGTACGCCTCCTTCGTATATGTATTATTAGTAATGTTCGATAAAGATTTCTAGTTCCCTCTCGAGAATTCGAGTCTGATTGTGAGGATTCAGCGTTGAGTGGGCCCTTGTTCTATCAGTTCAGAAGACGCCAACGTTATTTCTAAAGATCGCCTTTTCTATGTCAAGGAATGTTATTGACCGATGGTGTGACCTCGGTAAGTTGAATCAAATGACAATCGTTAGCGGCTGCTATAACAGTTAAGTCTCAAAGTGAATGGGGATCAGTACGGTGGTGTATATCTTGATTCCTTATACTTCTTTCTTGAGACCTATTTTGTTTCCAGAGTAATTGTTTCCTATTTCTTAAGTTACTTATTTTCCTGTGAGAAAGTTGTGAACCTGAAGTAAGCTACTTAGGGTTATGTTGATCTCATTACAAATCAGATTCACCCCCTTCCTATTATGAATTTTCTTTCGAACCTTGTTTCTTCTCTCGGAAATTTTATTGGTTGATTGGAGCAAAAAATGCATATGAATTGACCATTTGTCTGTGTGGAAAAAGGGTCTGGTGGGATGCCACCGAGTTATGTGTTGTGTTCATATGGTACTAAGACTGGCCATCTTATGTACTTATATGGTTGCTCCCAGTCATACCTACATCTTCCTCACTGTCTCTTCTTATTCGATTCCCTCGAGCCGGAAATTTTATTTGATTTTCTATGGTAATGAATTTCTGCGATTAGATGGTCCTCGTTATTGAAAGCAAGTAAGAGTGGCTATCGAGAAGAACGGGAGTCCTATATCAAGATATCATTTAAGAATAATAGTAACCGCGAGAGTTTAGAATCTAATGATGAAGTGATAAATTCGGGAAAAGTAAATCAATGATTGATGAATCGCTTGTGGATGATAAGAAATTATCATTAGAGGAATGGTTGGTTGAAATTTGGACTTTGGTGCCTAGAAGAGCCCAGTGTTTCCTAAATTGACTTGATCTATGGGTTTGTTCAATGTAATCGGTGGTTGATATAGCCAGCCAAGTCTTGTAGTATATTAAAGTGGGTGTAGTAATTGAGTAGTGACGGGAAGTTAGTCAGTTGTTGTTATATTGAGGAGCCATGCTACGGTGATTAGTTTTTTTATATTTCCGTCTTTCTGTACTGTTGTTGATTCTGCTACTGTCATTATTGCTATTGTTGCTAATGCTGCTAATCTAAATTTCTTTTATAAATGGACCCCGATATTAAAGACATGGGTACTGTGATTGGGCAGCATTTTCCTGATACAGGTGCACCGTTTAAATGGTGATACCTTTTGTCAAATATTTTTGTTATTGAATAAACTCATTTATATATTTCAGGAAGATGCCACCCAAGAAAGCTACCAAGTCTAAAGAAAATAGTAGTAGTTTTGTGGAGGGTCCGGCTATAAATGAAATTCTAGACTTGTTGTGCCAGCAACAGCAACAACAGTTGCAGTTAATCCAACAGGTTCAGCAGCAGCAACTACTGTTGCAGAAGCAACAACAAGGAGTGAACCAAAGTGCTAGTTTCAAATCCTTTCAGAATGTTAACCCTCCTGAGTTTAAAGGTGAACCTAATCCAGTAGCTGCTGGAGCATGGTTTGGAGAAAGCTTTCAATCTTGTTCAAGTAAGTGAGAATCTTAAGACCGAGTATGCAAGCTATTTCTTGAAAAATGAAGCAAATTATTGGTGGGAGTTAACCAGGGCATTAGAAGGAGAAGGCCCTGTTCCATGGGCTAGGTTTACTGAGTTATTTTTGGTAAAGTATTTTCCTGACTGCGTGAAGAATCAAATGGAGATTTAGTTTCTAGAACTGAAGCAAGGTAACAGAAGTGTAGCTGAGTATGAAGCTAAGTTCACAGAGTTGGCTAGGTTTATACCAGATTATGTGTGCTCTGAGGCTCAGAAGGCAAGGAGGTTTCAACAAGGATTGAAGCCTGAAATTCATAGTGGAGTGGTGGCATTGCAACTCAAGACATATCCTTCCGTAGTTCAGGCCGCCTTAGTAATTGAATTTGATCAGAAGTTAGCCGCTAGAGAAAAAGAAGATAAGAAGCGAAAGATTGATGATATGGAAGAAGCATCAGGTCAAGAAGGATCCAATCAGAAGTCTCATAAAAAGGTCGGAAGGAGTAAGAATAAATAATTTAGAGAGAAAAGTATCTCTTTAAATAGAATTAGTAATACCTCATCCAGCTCTAATCAGGCCAATTCGGTTAAGTCGCCTATATTGGAGTGTAAACAATGCGGTAAGAAGCATGATGGAAGGTGTAAGGCAAATACTGAATGTTTTAGGTGTAGTCAGAAGGGACATTATGCGTCAAAATATAAGGTGGAAAATCCAGGAGTCGTCTGTTATAACTGTGGCAAGGTAGGGCATGTTGCCAAGAATTGTAGAAGTACCTCCCGAGATAGCATTGGAGGTAGTGCATTAAAAGGTTTGACGTCCAGTACAGCCAAGGCTAAGACTTGTAATATGATTAAAAGTTTAGCTGCTCAGGACCCTGATAAGGAACCAGGGAAATAATTGATTACCGGTAGGAGCAAATGATAATCTCTACGGAAGCTAATATTAGGATAAGTATTCAAGGACATAAGCAAGAAGATAAGGCGTAATTAGCGCATATAAGGGATATTAAGAAGGAAACTTCAGGATTGTGGGATGAAAGAATAATGAGACAAGGTGCATTCTGTATTGTGCACTGATGTGATCCATAGGAAAGAAGAATGGATGTATGAAGTTACGTGATGATTATCAGAAGTTGGAAAAGTTGACGAATATGAATAAGTAACCCTGCATAGAATTGATTATTTGTGAAAGGAATGTGTTGGTTCTTGGAGGAAGACCTAAGATCAGACTACTGGCAGCTAATGGTAAGCCTGAGGATATACCAAATGTTGCGATTAAAATGAGTTATGAGCGTTGTAAGTTTGGTGATAATAGGCGGGGTAACGAGTGTATCAGTTGTCTATAAGTTGTACCTGATTTGAACCAAGTCGTTGATTGAGAGTCAAGGGGCTCTCATCCGAATTTGTTTTGCGTGGAATGATCGATTCGAATTCTAGTTTGTTAAAACGTGAATTCTTAGGAATGAGTTTATGTCTATACTGAGTATGGTTTGAATAGATCTTTGAATAGAAGAGCCTATTTAAAAGTTAGAGTCAGAATTGCTTTACAAAAATCCTCACTTATTTAGTTAAGTCAGATTCTGAGGACAGAATCTTTTTAAGGGGGGAAGGATATAACGACCTGTATATTTTAATTATTATTTAAATGTGTAATTATGGAATAAATAATTAAATAAAATATTTGTATGGGTTCAGTCAGTGGGTTATTACTCTGTCACTATGTGTATGTGATTACTAGTGTATGGAATTGAATTGCGTGATTAATTAATGAATTGTATGATTTTGTATTGTTGTTAAAAATGGTGTTATTGCTGTTTTATTTCCATAAATACTTGGATTGTCTCTAAAATTGTTTTTATGACTTTATAATTTCACTAATTATTTTTAGGACTTTATAAAATTGAGAAATCAATATTTCATTAATTATTTATTTATAAATGATTTTCTGAGTGTAGTTAATGGTAAAATCCATATTTAATTATGAAAATATTCAAAAATTATGAAACTTATATTTTATTAAGCTCGTATTATTCTGAGAATTTTAAAATTATTTTGGGAATTTTCGGAGTTAGTTTCACCCGCGAGTCGATTCGTTTAATTGATAAAAGCGGGTATAAATTGCGTTTCAAAAATTGTTTTAAAATTTCAAAATTTATATTTTACTAACTTCGGGATATTTATAATATTTTGAGACTATTTCCGTAATTTTTTGAAATCATTTTAAGTTTACCTGAGTTCGTTAATTTTAAAAATGCGGGTCAGAATCGAGCTGCGGGAAGGTTGTACAAATTCTTCTAGTACGTGTCAAGTAAAGAAGAGTGTGGCACTGTGTTTTATACATGTGTCACTAGCTAATTTGCAGAGGAATAAAAAAAGAAAAAAAATATATCACAAATATACTCAAAACACACACTCACGACCCTGTCTTCATCTTTTTCTCCCCCTCGCATGAATAACTCTCGGCAGTCTCTCCTCTCTCTCACCGTTTTTCTTTTAATTACTCATCCTTCTCTCTTTCTTTTTCCCCTTCCCCGATCTGTTCTCTGTTTCTGGTAAGTGCGTTGTTATTTTTCTTTCTTCCAGCCGCCCTATTGCTGCCGGTGTTCCGGCGAGGTAACGGTGGTGGTGTGTTACTCAATCGTGTGTACTGTACATGCCTGTATCGCGTGTATATATATGAATATATATGTTGGGCCACTTGACTTTACTATTTTTCCTGGCCGGATTCCTATTGTTTTCATATCCGGCGACTCTGCCGCCGCTGTCATGCGCGTGTATACGCGTGTAGGTGTGTTCGTATTATTGCTTTGCTGTTGCCTGTAGCCCGTTTGTATGTTTTTTTTTCAATTTTATTTAATTCGATTAAATCGAATGATTATTCTGAAATCTTACGAGTAATTGGCTCGAGTGATTTTTGTGATTATTATGAAATATATATTTGATTAAATTATTTGGATTGCAAATTTTGGCGAAATTCTGACAGGAAACATGTATGGGCCCGTCGAAATTATGCCGCCATCGGCAATGATCTCGCTGAGCCGACGGATTATTGGCGATGATGATTCATGAGCCAAATATTAAATAGATACCAATCAGTTATAAAATAATTTCTCGGATCAAAAATTAGTTATTTTAAATAAAGTCGGGCATATAATTTTGGATGGTGAATAGTGATTACTGGGTTGATTGGTTGGGTGATTGATTGGGTTTGGTTGCGTTATCAGTTGGATTGTGGATTATTGATGTTGTGAATTTGGTTGTTGGTTTTGGTGTCGATATGAGATCGACTGGTAGTCCAATAAATAGAGGAGGTGCTGTCCGGATTTCGGAAGATTATTATTTCGGAAACATTTCCTATAATTATCGGACTTACCAATCGAGTCGTTTGCCTATATTATTATAGATATAACGTTTCTTAATTTAATTTTTGGTACGAGTACTAACTCGGATTAGTACGACCTTGAGTTGTATTTGATTAACCGTAACTCAGATAAACTTACTAACTTATGTTGGTCGGTTTATCTTACTAACGATTAATTAAGTATAAATTCGGTTCTGCTAGTCTAGGTTAAAACTCAAAACCAAGATTCCAAACAGTTAGTCATATGTAACACAGTTGGATGTATATCTATATATTTTGTGAAAAATGAATTCCAAAACCTATTTTTGGTATCAAGAGTATATGTATATTCTGAAAATAATTAGTCAAGTGGGTTGTGAATATATGAACCTTAATTGTTATGTAAGTTGTAATAGCTCGAATATGTGCGAGTCGGGATTTGATATCGAATGGGTAGGTTGTTAGCGAGGATATGTCAAGCATACCTGGACGTCTAACATAGGGTATTTCGGCTCTGTAGGTTCTAGTTGAAGGACTCAAGAATTAAAGTCGAACTAAAGATAACCTAGTGATCAGTCGACAAGCGTAGCGAGGTTCCAAGCGAAGGACCAGAACGTTGAAGTCGGATCCAGGATAGTCTGATAGTAAGGCGATAAAGCCGAGTGTCCAAGTTAGTACAAGGTCGATTGGTAGTAGTGGTAAAGCTCTGCAAGGCAAGTACCCCTGACCATTCTTTTATGGTTCAGTATATGTGAATATCTAATGTTTTAATCTCGTAATGGAACAGAAACGCTTTAAGTTACGTATCCCCTGTATTTGAAAATGTTGTTTAAAATTATGTTTTGGGGAAAAGTAACTTCTGGAAACACCTATCTCTAAACGTGATTTAAATAAAAAGAGTTTTAAATAGTGTGCTGTGACAGAATGGTTTAAAAAGAGATATGTGACAATGATCTTGGAAACTGGATAAAGAGACTGTTTTGATCCACCTATGTCGTGGAAGGTTTTAATCCACCTATGTCGTGGAATTTTGGAAAGAGGCGAAAAAGGGAATTCAGTTGATCTATTGGAGTTGTGTAAGAGGCCCGTTATTCGGTAACGGCCCAGCATGTGGTTGCGTAAGTGGCTAATTGGGTTGTGCATTCTGTTTAACCGATTAGTCCAGCGTGGGGGAAAGACCTAGCTAGTCTTTTCCCAAGTTCCGGAACACATTCTATTTCTGGATGGCCGCTAGTCGCTGTCCGGTGAGGGTAGACTGATCATCTATCTTCACCCGTTAAACGTCCAATAGATTTGATTGATTCAGTTTTGAAATTCTTTAACAAATTAACGTGTTTGAGACAAATGATTTTGTGGTTCCAGTAATGGAACAAATGATTTTGGGTCCCCGTAACGGGACAGACGGTTTTATGGTTCCTGTAATGGAACGGAAGGTTTGAAAATGAAAATAGCATGCTAAAAGAATTGAACTCTGGTATTTATACACAACACACGACTGATATTGTTGTTTCTTCGAGCATGCTAGTTTTAATATCTAGTTATGAACGTTTACTTGTTTTCTAACGAGCTATGAATTTTGTTCATATCAATGCTTTATTATAAACTATTTTACTTGTTATTCATATAGTGGTACTGCTGAGCAATTGGTTGGTCACCCTTGCAGAATGTTTTATATATACATTGCAGATGCTCAGGAGATTCTTCCACGGTAGTCGGGGTAGAGTTCCAGTTCCTTTTGGTGTCAGGCTCCTCTGAGGTAGTTGTGCTGGACCAAAGATGGTCTGTTGAGTTGCTGTATTAGGTTAATTGCATCAGGATAAATTGTAGTAAGTTGGTGTTGTAATAGTTGTAATCTAAATCATACTTAAACCTGGCAAAGATCTTGGTAAAGGGGTTGTAGTTATATCTTACTATTGGATTGTTTATCTTGTGGTTGTTGTTGATGACGTCAACTCTTGACCCCGGGGTTGAGGCCGTCACAATTGGTATCAGAGCTACAGGTTTGAGTCCCTGATTTAGGTTACGAGTAGAGTCAAAAGGGTATAGGAAGGTTTATATATAGATGTGAGTCAGCAACACAACTAGAGGAGCAAGTCTATTGGTTTAGTCAAGGGTTTCGGAAACGTAACCCTGACGTTTGTTGAGGATTGACTAGAACTGCCCTAGTTTAGAGTAAGTCTCCTTCGTATATGTATTATTAGTAATGTTCGATAAAGATTTCTAGTTCCCTCTCGAGAATTCGAGTCTGATTGTGAGGATTCAGCGTTGAGCGGGCCCTTGTTCTATCAGTTCAGAAGACGCCAACGTTATTTCTAAAGATCGCCTTTTCTATGTCAAGGAATGTTATTGGCCGATGGTGTGACCTCGGTAAGTTGAATGGAATGACAATTGTTTGCGGCTGCTATAACAGTTAACTCTCAAAGTGAATGGGGATCAGTACGGTGGTGTATATCTTGATTCCTTATACTTCTTTCTTGAGACCTATTTTGTTTCCGGAGTAATTGTTTCCTATTTCTTAAGTTACTTATTTTCTTGTGAGAAAGTTGTGAACCCGAAGTAAGCTACTTAGGGTTATGTTGATCTCATTACAAATCAGATTCACCCCCTTCCTATTATAGCAGCCAGTACACCATCCAGATGGTAGCAGATGAACTTCAAGGCATTGTGAAGGTGCTTCAGGGAGAGCAGTGGGAAGAGATCCCGATAGCTCGAGATGTTAACGAGGAGACCTAGGTAGATGACTGTTAGTACGAATTAGGAGCTAGACCTCCTATTCTTTTCCAGTTGGCTACCCTTTATATTGATTGTATATCTCGTACTATGTAGTTTCTTTATTTCCTTTCAGAACTATGATGTCGTTGACTTTTAAATTCGAACCTTATTTGGTGGCGTTGTAAGATAACTTTGTTTTAATGCTTAATGCACTATCGTTTCGTTTCGTCATCGTTCAATTTAGCCTCGCTTTTATTTCTAGAATTGTATATCAACTCCTTAGCAAATAATTGAAATCCGAGTGCATATGATTCCCTTAATTTCGTGACACCTTGGCTTTGATTGCTATACCCTTAACTACCTTGTTAAACCTGTTATATCAGAATCATGCTTGCGATTATCGCGAATGTTTCAAGCTTACTTATGCATTCTCGTTGTCCCAATTTTGCCTATATTTTTGCTTTCCTGCTTATAATCGTGTATAACTTTGCTAAAATCTAGTCATCATGTGATCAAATTAACCCTGTGATAACCTAGCTTTGAATTATCTGTCATAATCACACCTGCTTGTTACCAATTTTCTTTTTAGAAATATGCCTCCTAATAAGACAAAGCAAACCAGTACTACTTCTGCAACTGACCCCAATATCCTTCGAATTTTGGAAACTCTGCAACAACAGACTAATGCAATTGCTCAACAACAACAAACACTTCAACAACAATTCCAACAACAACAATTTCAAAACCAAGAGAATCATGATCAACACCAACATCAACCAGATCCACCAGAGCCCCCTCAACAAATTGTGACTTTAAAAACTTTTCAGAATGTGAACCCTCCAGTTTTTCACGATACCACTGATCCCGTAGTAGCCAACACTTGGATAAGAGAAATGGAGAGATCTTTCGAATTGGTTCGACTAGGGGAAGAATTGAAGACCGTTTATACTGCGTATTTCTTGAAAGGGGAAGCAATCTATTGGTGGGATTCAGTCAAAGCTTTGGAAGAAGTTCAACCGGTTACTTGGACTAGGTTCAAGGAGTTATTCTTGGAAAAGTATTACCCCCGGTATATGTAGAAACAGATGGAGATAAAATTCATGGAATTGAAACAAGGAAATATGACAGTCTTGGAATATGAGAAGAAGTTTACAGAATTGTCAAGATTTGTGACTAAGTATGTGAATACTGATGAGGAGAAGGCTCAGAGATTTTAACAAGGGCTCAAATATTGGATTCGAGATAGAGTGTCGATGTTTGAGTTTGGTACCTACGCTGGGGTAGTTCAGAAGGCAGCATAGATTAAAAGTAATGGAGCGCAATCCAGAAAGGAAAGAGATATTAAGAAGAGGAAAGTGTTTCATCAGAAAGAGAGGGCGGAATCAGGGTACCAACAAGATAGAAACGTGAAGAGAATTGGATTCCAAAGAGGATGGAATGCACAGAAGAAAGGGGAATTGAACAAGAGACAAGACAATAAAGGAACCATCAGCAGAATCAGGTTAAGCGAATGATGACAAATAGCCAAGGGCCGAATGTAGGTTGAAAGGATATCTTCGATATATTATTTATTTTGGTATTTGTACGATTAAACATAAAATTAACAACACGTAGATCCTCTCCATTAGGACATGAATTTAATTGATCCAAATCAAAGTCAAAAAGTCAAACTAACAAAATCATGTCTTTTAAACAGATAAAAGAGATATTCCATTCTTTCAAAATATCAAAAATAAATCCTTATGAAATATATCTCTAAGGAAATAAGATCAAAGAAGAAACATCAAAATATGATATTTCATAGATCTGTGTTGCAACAGGAATATGGCAACAAGCTCGAATAAGGAATACTGCAGAAATACTCTTTAGAGATCTCGTGCTATATCAAAAATGTTTTACTCTTCGCTCCTAAATATTTTTTACATCCTTCGAAAGATTTTTTACTCAAAGTTTATTAATATTCATGGTTGAAGTATTAATATCTATTTTTACACCCATTCTGTGTGTTCGTAAAGTAATTTTCTCCCGTTTCGTAAAATCAGTATTTCTCAGAGAAAATTATTCGAAAATACTCAAAAATATTTCCCACCACTCAAATATATTTTATATATTAGGAAATATATTTTAAGTATTTATACAAGTCAAAACTTTGGTCAAAAGATCCATCTCTTTTATTTCAAGACCAACGATATTTTTATTCGGAAGAAAGACTAACTGAACAGTTTCATTTTAAAATAAAATACTTCCACATTCTAGAATGACTTGAAATTTGGTATGCATCATTTAAATGGTATTTTCTAAGTATGGTAAAAATTTCGTAGCATTTAGAGAATTTTTGTCCGGGCACAAAAATCGAGGCAGTTGGTCCCACAGTTGACCACGTTTGACCTAGTTACCATTGACTAAAGTTAACCAAAACTTGCAGGACATCATTTTATAATATTTAGGTAATTATCATATTTTTTATGATATTTATTTAAGAGTTTTTGGGGTGGTCATAATTAATGGTGCTTAATCCTTAATTAAAGTAATTAAAGAATGATTAAAAGAAAAGGAAAATATATATTTAATATATATATATCAGCTGAGATTTGAATGGATACTAGCTTGTTCTTCCTTCCCACTTTCAAAGAAATACAACCTACTTGCCCTGTCATCAATCCATGTGATACACTCCATCTACCATTCATTCCTTCTCAAATCTCAACCATTCAATCCACCCAACTCCTCCTATAAATAAACCCCACCCCAACCCATTTTATTCAAGCTAAAGAGCCACAAAGTTGCTAGGATTTTTTCAAGAAGTGCTTCTCTTCATCTCTTTCAAATTCTATATACACACTTCTTCTCAAAAACCTTCTCCCTCTTCTATATACTTACATATATACAAGGTTTTTACAACCCAAGCTTAGCTTCACCCAACCAAGCTTTATCCCACCAAGTGAGCTCATCTACTACCACTTTTCGGCCTCCCGAAGGGATGTCCAAGTTCGACCAAAGTGCCAAAATCCGGCCGAACCTCCGGTAAATTTTTCCGGCGAACTTTTCCAACCGTTTTTCAAAAGTGGTTAGTTTTAGCTTCTTATTTGAGTTCTTTGTATTTAAGCCTTGTACTTAACTTCTCTACTTCATCTTAAGCTCTAATACAAGTTCTCTTATAAAGGAAGTTCTCGGGGAGAACTTTGATTCGAACTCGGAATTCGAATAAGTACTTGATCTTCGTAAAAATCATTCCAACAAGAAGATCTAAAAAGAAAAGTACTTTATCTTCAAGGGAAGATTATATTTGACACAAGTACGAGTTAGCCAATTATTTCTTGCACTTTAATTGGATCTTGGCTAACACTAATTCGTGCTCATAAAATAATTACGAAGTTTAAGTGTAATCCCTTCTAGCATCTTTAGTGCTCTCCGGGGGATTATTACTTGTCTCATATAAACACTTCGTAATTTGTCAAATCTTAAAACGGATCGTACGAGTTAGACAATTACTTAACGCTCTTTAATTGGATCTTGTCTAACTAATAACGTACATATAAAATATTACGAAGTAAAAGTGTAATCCCTTCTAACATCTTTAGTGTTCCGGGGGATTATAGCTTGTTTCATATAAACTACTTCGTAATCATCCGTTATTTAAAGACGAATCAAATTCACGACTTAGCCAATTATTTTCACGCTCTTTAATTGGATCTTGGCTAACACATATCGTGTATATAAACAATTACGAGACATATCGTCTAAGCCCCTTCTAACATCTTTCAGTGTTCCATGGGGTTATTATTCGATATATATAAACTACTCGTAATTATTCGTCTAAACTTCAAAAGCACGATCTTAAGCCAATTACTTGCACTTCTATTATTTGGATCTTGGCTAAGAATCATAGAACTTATACAAGTGTTTGAAGTTAAAAGTATACTTTGACCACATAAGTGTCAAAACAGAAGTATACTAAAATCCTTAAGCCTACGAGCGTAAAGGATAAGTTACAATTCCGAGATTGTAACTAAAGTATTCTTCAATTTATAAATACGTAATCAAAAGAAGAAGAATACTAAAGAAGTCATAAGCCATAAGTGCTTAACATAAACAGGGACTTCTCATATTACTCCACAACTTTATTAAATCTATAAAGGAGTAATTATAAATATACTTAACCAACTTGTATTATTCTTAAGTCAAGTATTGTTATTTAGTTTTAATATTCTTATTTGAATATTATACTAATTGTGGGCTAGTACAGTAACATACTAGTTCAAACCATCTTTTCTATACTTGGTTTGTTTCATGGATTGTCTTGTTAGTTTTGTAGTGATATGAAGTGACGTGAGGTGATTCTCGTTCTAAGACCCAAGTCCTAGACATACTAACAGGGAGTTAGTAGTCTTTGCACCGTGAAGAAGAGGAAAGACCCAAGACCGGATCACTAAGATCCAAGACCGACAAAAGCTAAGGAAGCCAAGTCCACACAAAGGCTCTACAACAACTTTGAAGAAATAGCGGGGAGTTATTGTCTAAGATAAGTTGTGCAAGTATTACATTTATTTTGAGGTGGTGACCCTTGTGTTACGCACCAAGACAAATACTTGTAAAGGGTGTAAAGGCTTCTCCGCCTACTAAAGGTGCGAGTTTATTATAAGGGAAAATCCCGAGTCCGGGAGAGGAGCTCGGGGACTGGAGTAGGGGTGAGCGAATCTATTAGAGGTTGCGCCATCGCGAACCAGGATAAAATCACCGTGTGGTATTTTCTTTCCTTGCACTTTATCTTCCGCACATATAAACTGCATAACCACTCGGTAAAGTTTTAAAAAGGGATAAAATATTTTTAAAATGCCACAACAATTTTTAAATTGGTAATTAAACTATTCAACCCCCCTTCTAGATTAAAATAGCCCTCTGACGGGACCTTACAATTCGTATTAGAGCAGTGCTTTTTAACGTGTTTGTTAAGTGATTTACAGATTTACAGGCACAACAAAAAGTGATCCGGAATGGCGTATATTAATCCCGTTGGATGTGGTGAAGGTCTATTTAGCTCATGACCTCCTCTATTTGATGGCACCAACTTTGCAACATGGAAAACGAGGTTTCGCATTTATGCCAGATCTCAAGGAGTCAAAGTTTGGATGGCTATCGAAGACGGTGTTCGCATTCCTACCAAAACTATCGATGACATCATCGTCGAAAAGAAGGTTAGTGAATACAACTTAGAGGAAGAAGCCACAATGAATATAGCTGCAAAGGTGGAAATGGTTCTCAAAAGTGCACTTGCAGAAAAAGAATATAAAAGAGTAAATAATTGTAAGTCGGCACAAGAAATATGGAACAAATTAGTGGTAACCTATAAAGGAACCACTGATATAAAAGATTCTCGGATGGATACATTGATCCAAGAATACGAGAACTTTAAACTCTAAGAAGGAGAAAATATCATCGATATGGAAATAAGATTTACTCGTATTATCGATGAATTATCTCAACTTGGAAATAATTATACTGAAAAGGAAAAGAATATAAGAGTGCTCAAATCTCTACCTCCTAGTTGGAAGGTTAAAGTCACTACTATAAAAGAGATGCACAACTTAAATGAGTATAAGATTGATAACCTATTCGGAAATCTTCGTGCTTACGAAGAAGATAATGTTCCGGAAAAGGTTGCCCCAAAGGTGGAGGATAAAAAGAAAAATATAGCTCTAAAAGCCATATTAATTGATGAAGATGAAAACGACGAGGAGTTAAATGAGGAACTCCAAAATCTCGATGAGAGTGAAACTGCTCTACTCACGAGACAACTTCGCCGTGTGCTTCAAAGCAAATCTCAAAGATACGGAAAAGGCTTTCTAAAATCAAATAATCAACAAAGAGTTTTTAACTCTAACGGAAGGCCAAATTACTCTCAAAATTATTCTTCCAACTATAAGAGTAATTATCCGTCAACGAGTTACAATAAAGGCAAAGGAAATCAAAATATAAATACCTATAGTAATGCCAATGCCTCTACAAACCATCATGTTTACACTCCTCCAAAACCTAAAGATCCATCTCTGAAGGAAACACAAAATGTGTGTTTCGAGTGTAAACAACCCGGTCATTATAAAAGAGAATGTCCTAAACTTTCAAAGGGACGAAGTCTCGTGGCCGAAAATGGTTGGGATCTAAGTGAAGATGAAGAAGCTCTGAAAGCTAGTGAAGAAGTGGTGAATCTATGCTTGATGGCTCTCGGAGAAGAAACTGCATCTAGGGAAATCTCCTCTACAAATGAAGAGGTTTATCTTGCCACGAAACAAGACATATGGTACCTTGATAGTGGATGTTCAAGACATATGACCGGAAATAAGTCACTCTTGAACAACATTAAAAAGGTTACCGCGGGGAGCGTAACATTTGGTAATAGTAGTAAAGGAAACATTGTCGGCATCGAAGATATCGAAAATGGGAAAGTTAAAATTTCCGATGTTCAATTGATCACCGGGTTAAGGTACAATCTTCTCTCCATCAGTCAATTATGCGATAATTGTAACACCCCTAAATCCGGGGTCGGGGATCCGGGTTGTCACGAGTTCCATTTCCCTTAATAACACCCAATCTTAATAATTACTCAACTACTCTGTACTGTGACCCCCCAATAAACACACACACCACACATTATAGTCTCAGAGATGAACATCCAAAAATAACCACAAGTCATTTTATTCCACAATTATCTGCCCATACACCTTAAAAGGTTTTCTGAATAAATTTACATTTCTTTGCCATTATTACAATTCATAAATATACATAAATCTGGTACATCAAAAGTTGAAAGCCTAGCCTATTGGTAGTTCCTACCTCAGCTACGGCGGCATCAATGCTTCTAGAAAACTGCGGAATGTCTCCTAATCGCTTGCGAATTGGGAGCTTGGTCCTGTTCATCTTTTCTATCTGTTGTTGTGTGATGAAAGAAGAAAGCAAGGGTGAGCAGCAAGCCCACCAAAATAATATGTATAATGATTAACAATATGAGCCTTCTCATAGTACTCATGAAAGTCTTGGTCAAAAGAAATGAACCAAGTTTGATATCTTAATGCGATGAAGTCGCAAAATATTCAGTATATATACATATATACTTTTCAAAATATTGGAAGTCCTCTTCCATGCATAATACACACAGAGTTCCAGTGTATAACTGTATAAAAAATATCATTGCAAGGTGATCTCATATATCTAACCTTGTCTCAACGTTTTTCTGAAAATCTTTGTCATTCATAAGACAATTATTAACTAGATATAAGTTTAAAAGATGAAGTTACCAAATACTTCACTACACTTATATCATTTATAAAGCTACTTGAACTACCATTGTTCAAAGTATAATGAGCTTTCAACAGTTCATCACATAGATGAGACTACAAGACAAGATTTGAATAGATTAAATCTTTAAAATATTATTAAAGGAAATGAAGTTATGACATACTTCATTAAGTTCTGATATATATATATCCACATATACATCTTCCTTTAAACATTTCCTGAAAACCTCTGCCATGTAAAGTATGAACAGAATTGCAATATCCAATAAATTTGGAAAGGAAAAGAATTTTGGCATAAACCAGATATCTTGCTGATCAGGCAAAGATACCCATAAGTAACCTTTTCTACTAGTAGATGGACGAATTCCCCACTGGTCATCACCCTGGTCGTAATAGGACCTTATGCTGGACTGCCACTCAGCCACTTATGCATTTGATGGACTACCACTGAGCCACTTACACTATCATGGACGCCCACTGAGCCCATGTTACTTATGCCGACTCAATAGATGGACTTACTTCCCGAACGTTGGGTAAGTAATCAATTCATTTACCAAAACTACAACCTTGTTGCGAATATAAAATACACCACAGAGCCGGATCCCTCAGGTTTTGAGCGAGTATTTAAATCCCCTTAAAAAGGAAGATCTTAAATATAAAAATAAGTTTTGGGATCCGCTCTAACTTTTAAAAATCATTTTGAAGACTCGAAAACACTTTAAAGAGTGTTTGGAGTAATACTGATTTATTAAAATAAATCAGTCCCGATATGAAAGGAATATCTGAATATTATTATTTAAATAATATTCCCATAAGAATAATTGAGGTAGAAGTTGGAAACTTATACTTGAATGAATAGCAAATAACCAAAGATATACTTATACGAAAGTACTATCTTTATTTGAATAATCGAAAATAAGTTTGATTATCGAAAAATTATTCTTTAATAAAATAAAGAATATTATTTAGTAAATAATCGGAGTCATAAGACCTCGAATTAATATTCAAAATAATATTCATTAAATAGAATAAACAGAGTCATAAGTCCTCGAATGAATATTCAAAGTAATATTCATTAAATAGAATTAACAGAGTCATAAGTCCTCGAATGAATACTATAATTAATATTCATGAAATAAAGGAGTCATACATCCTCAAATGAATATCCAATTAATAATCATTAATAATATAAACTGAGTCATAAGCCCTCGAATGAATATTCAAAATAATATTCAATAATAAAATAAAGTTAAAGTTATCGAATAAACCTTATTCGATTAATATATAACCATATATATATATAAGAATATATATATTATCCTCGGGAACATCGACTGCCAGTTTAGAAATATGTTTTCACCTTTGGGTCCCTATACTAAGGGTATATGCAAATTACCGCTATCCTCTAGCATAGGTATTATCAACTGAATCAACAGATATATATGGAAAGAATACGAAATAGGCATGCATAAATATATACCATAGCAGCATGCTTCAATATATTGCAACATTTGCTAATTAACCAACATGCATCTATCGCAAGATAATGCATATACATATATACATCACAACAACAGTTATAACGGGTAGAAAACTTGCTTGAGCGACTGGGGGTTACGAATGGCTCGGGACGAGTCTGGTAACCTATAAGCAACAAGTAAGTTGGAATTAAACCAAAGTCACTTGTAAATCTATACTCTAGCCAACTCAGACTCTAACGCTTGTTTTGCGCTTACTGACTCGCTTAAGTCACTCGGGTACCCTCGGCTCCACCATTTTTAATAATTTAACCTTTACGAGTTTTAAGGTGATTCCTTCACGAGTGTCTTACCAACTGCCTAACACACTTACCATAAATGTTTCATACATTAATTAACCCTTTTTGGTCTTTAACCTATGTTTCAAAGTAAGGCGAGGGGAAAAGTTTGGTTCGCGAAATGCCGTTACATGAAACGGTCGTTTCTCCTAAACCGTGCATCGGAATCAAACGAACTACATATCAAAACGAAGCTCGTAACATGAGCTATCTAAACATGGCAATGGTCATAATCTAGCAGGGGTTCTCGAGTCCTAATGTTATGCACAAAAAAGTCTAAAGAAAATCGGACGTTACGACGGCTATATTTACGCGATTTTCCAATTCTAAACCATTCAAAACCAACCCAATTCAACCTCAAATCCAACATACAACCCACCTCCATCCTTATCACATCATAACAACCCCAACCAATTCAATTTTAACATTCATACTTATGCCTAAGCTTAACTTTAACCATACTTAAGTTCTTTTAATCAAAACAACAACATTTACCATTCCATTTCAATACCATTTCAATCCCAAACTCTAAATCACAAACATTAAGCTACAATATCACCCTACTAATCAAAATCATCTTATAATACATAGGAATCTAGGGTTTGGAGATGATATACCTTCCTTGAAGTGGTGGGAGTAGCTAGGAAGCCTTAAGAAGCTTTGAGAAGTCTTAGGAATGCTTGGATCTTCAAGGAAAACAAGAAAAATTTCAAGTTAAAAACTTGAAAACACTATTCATTGTCTTCTTCTTTGATTAAATGAAGGAGATTGAGAAGGAATTGATGGCTTAAACTCATGATATAGCCCTAACTAAGCATGAAGATGATTAGGGAATTAACTCACCAATTTAGGAAGCTTGGATCTTTGATTTTGAATTTTCTTGCCTTTTGCAATAGTAAAAAGCCGAGAGCTCTCAAGAACAATGCCTTGGTTTCTTTTTGATTTTGATGAAGAATGAATTTGCTTGGCTGGGTTGATTTGTTTTTGTGTTTGATTTAGTCAATTACCTATTTGCCCTTGATTTTGTGTGGTTAAAAAGCCACCACATCTCCTTCCTTCCCATGTCATGCCTATGTCATGTTGTGATGTCATCCTTCCCTCTTTGTCCTCCTCTCATTGGTTGGGTGACATCACTCACTCTAATCCCTTTGATTAACTTCCTAATTGTTTGCCTAATGACCGCTGATCTGTTATACGGTTCGCTTAACTTTCGTTCTCGTTTATCGTTTGAAGGATCATACCCGGGATCTTATTACTTAGGTTCCCTTAACCTTTCTCAATACATTATATTCCTTTTTATGATCCTCTATTATAATCTTTTAATTTAAATCATTTTTATCCTGTTACCTTATACTCAATTCTCTCCGTATCTAGTGGATTTCCGGGAAAAACCAAAGTGTTCGGAATTGGATTCTGACGATCTTTACATACACTCATATATCATATAGAGTACTGATAAAATCTCAGAATATCCATAACAGAACCCCTACATACTGTGGCATGAAAAGTTTCCTCATTCAGCTAAAACACTATTCACAAGGGTTACAAAAAGTTCAAAATTTTGGGGGTTATTACAACAATGATTACAAGGTAATTTTCTACACCACTCATTTCTATATTAGATAAATTTGGAAATTTGGTTCTCACTTGCCCTAGAAATAAAAATGTTTATACATGTGACTTGAGCAAGCAAGTGAACGTGTGCCTAATCACTATAATTGATAATCCATGGCTATGGCATCGAAGATTAAGACATGTGAACATGAAGTTGATTAAGAATATATCAACTAAAGACCATGTCTGAGGTATACCAAAACTAAACTATCACAAAGATCATACTTGTGAAGCTTGCGAAGTTGGTAAACAAATTCGAGCTTCTCATAAAGCAAAGTTTATGGTATCTACCTCGAGCTACTACATATGGATCTTATTGGTCCGGTTCCAATACAAAGTCTCGGAGGTTGCTCATATAGGTTGGTAGTTGTGGATGATTATTCACGATTCACATGGACTGAATTTCTCAAAGCCAAAAGTGATGCTTTTGAATCCTTCTCATCCTTATGTAAAAGGATTCAAAATCAACAAAATAAAACCATAGTCTATATAAGGAATGATCATGGTAAAGAATTTGAGAAATTAAGTTTCACCAACTTTTGTGATGAACATGACATCACACATATTTTTTCCGCTCCATACACTCCTCAATCCAATGGAGTAGTTGAACGGAAAAATAGAACACTCCAAGAAATGGCTAGCACAATGCTAAATGAATATCGTCGACCTAAATATTTTTGGGCCGAGGCTATGTCAACTGTAACACCCCCAAATCTGGGGTCGGGGATCCGGGTTGTCACGAGTTTTATTTCCCTTAATAACACTTAATCTTAATAAACAACGAACTACTACGTACTGTGACCCCATAATATACACACACACACCACAAGTTATAGTCTCAGAGATGAATACCAAAAATAACACAAGTCGTTTTATTCCACAATTATAAGCCATTACACCTCAAAAGGGTTTCTGAATAAATTTACATTTTTTTACCATTATTACAATTCAGAATTATACATAAATCTGGTACATCAGAAGTTGAAAGCCTAGCCTATTGGTAGATCCTACCTCGGCTATAACAGCATCAACGCCTACAGGAAACTGCGGAACGTTTCCTAACCGCTTGCGAATCGGGAGCTTGGTCCTGTTCATCCTTTCTATCTGTTGTTGTGTGATGAAAGAAGAAAGCAAGGGTGAGCAACAAGCCCACCAAAATAATGTGTATAATGATTAACAATATATGAGCATTCTCATAGTACTCAAGAAAGTCTTGGTCAAGAAGAAATGAACCAAGTTTGATATCTTAACGCGACCAAGTCGCAAAATATTCAGTATATATATATACTTTTCACAATATTTGAAATCCTCTGACATGTATAACATCCACAGAGTTCCAGTTTATAACTTTGTAAAAATATCGTTGCAAGGTGATCTCATATATCTAACCTTGTCTCAACGTTTTTCTGAAACCTTTGTCATTCATAAGACAATCATTAACTAGATATAAGTTTAAAAGATGAAGTTACAAGATATTCCAATATACTTATAACTTTTCCGAATACTACTTGAACTACCACCGTTCAATGTATAAATAGTTCATCCCATAGATTAAGCTACAAGACAAAACTTGTATAGAATCAATCTTTACAATATCATCAAAATAAAATGAAGTTATGAGATACTTCATTGGATGCAAACATCATTTTGAAAACTTGACCCTGCCAACACTCAACAATCGCCCAACCGTAGCCTTTCTATCGAAGTGCTCTGGGTAGTGTTGCAGAAATATCCAATTGGATGATGAACTCATTACGGGAGTTTGCCGTGCCAGGAAGACCACTTACGATGATCAGTCGTAGTAGTGCAACCCCACCATTTTCTACATGTAGAGGAGAACCTGTCGGATTTACTTGTCAACCGAACACTGGACTTCTAAGGAATGGGCCGTCTTAGCGGAACTTCCGGGCCATTTAGGCCAATATAATAAGGCTGGGCCGGCGCTACTCGACCACTTATGCCACTCCTAGTTCAGATGAAATCCATGACTCTGAAACGTAAAGCTCGTCCCCCTTTCCCCAAGTAGAAACTTGTTGATACGGCTCTACCAAGAAGTCATATCTAGTTGGAAAGGAAAACTCACCGATATTTCCCAGGCGATGCCTGTTAATGGATTAACTTGTTCCAAGAATTTTACTTCCCGAGTGTTGGGTAAGTAATCAAAAACTCTTTTATCAAAATAGCAATCTTGTTGCGAATATGAAACACACCACAGAGCCAGATCCCTCAGGTTTAGAGCGAATATTTAAATCCCCTTCGAAAGGAGGATCTTAAATATAAAAATGAGTTTGGGATCCGCCCTAACCTTTAAAATCATTTTGAAGACTCGAAAACATTTTTAAGAATGTTTGGAGTAATGCTGATTTAATGAAATAAATCAGTCCCGATATATTAGAAAATATCTGAATATTATTATTTAAATAATATTCCCCTAAAGAATAATCTTTAAAAAAATAATTGAAGTAGAAGTTGTAAAACTTATACTTGAAATGAATATTAAATAACCAAAGATATACTTATACGAAAGTAATATCTTTATTTGAATAATCAAAGTGAGTTTGATTATCGACATATTATTCTTTAATAAAATAAAGATAATAATTAGTAAATAATCGGAGTCATAAGCCCTCGAATGAATATTCAAAATAATATTCATTAATAAAATAAAGTTATCGAATAAACCTCATTTGATTCATAGTTTTAAAAACTATTCATATATATATATATATATATAAATTACCGCTTATCTCTAGCATAGGTATTATCAACTGAATCAGCAGATATATGTATCACGAATACGAAATAGGCATGCATATATACCATATCACATGCTACAATATATCGCAAGAATTTGCTAATTAACCATTATGCAATTATCACAAGATAATGCATATACAAATGTATCACAACAACAGTATAACGGATAGAAAACTTGCCTGAGCGACTGGGGGTTACAAATGGCTTGGGACGAGTCTGGTAACCTATAAACAACATATAAGTTGGAATTAAACCGAAGTTGCTTATAAATCTATACTTTAACCAATTGAGACTCTAACGCTCGCTTTGCGCTTACTGATTCTCTTAAGTCGCTCGAGTACTCTCGGCTCCACCATTTTTAATAAATTAACCATTAAGGGTTTTAAGGCGATTCTTTTGCGAGTGCCTTACCAACTGCCTAATACACTTTACATAAATATTTCATACTCCAATTAGTCCTTTTAGGTCTTTAACCTATGTTTCAAAGTAAGGCGAGGGGTAATGATTCGTTTGCGAAACGCCGTTACTTAAAACGGTCGTTTATCGTAAACCGTACATCGGAAACAAACGAACCAAATATCAAAACGAAGCTCGTAACATGAACTATCTAATCATGGCAATGGTCAAAACCTAGCAGTGAGTTCACGGGTACTAATGTTAAGAGCAAAAAAAATAGTCTAAAGTAAATCGGACATTACGACGGCTATGTTTACGCGATTACCAATTTTATTCTACTCCAAACCAACCCACAATCACAAACCAATCAAAACTCCATCCATACTTCACCATAACAGCCCCAACAACTCAACATTATCAATTTATACTATTCTCAAACATGAATTTAAACTATACTTAAGTTCATTAATCAATACTCCAAGAATTACAACTCCAAAACATTACAACACCAACTATCCTCTACATTCACAACAAACAAGCCTCTCATGAACTATAATAACATAACTAAACCTAATACTCAAGTAAAGTTAGGGTTTGGAGGGGTTATACCTTCCTTGGAGAGTGGAGAATCAAGTAATTAGCTTGGAATCACCCTTAAAAGTCCTTATCCAAGCTTAATTTAAACAAAAACTCAAGAACAAAAAATTTAGTTCTTGAAAAACACTATTCACCATCTTCTTCCATGATTTTTAGGAAGAGATTATGAATGAATTAGAAGCTCAAACTTATAGGATAGCTATATCTAAGCATAAGGAGTCTTAGATAATTACCTTGCTAATTAACAATGCTTGGAACTAGGATTTTGAATTTTTCCTTCTTGAAATAAAGAGAAAGCCGAGAGCTTCCTTTGAAGAAATGAAGTCAACTTGTGTTTTTTGGTGAAATGATTTGTTGGTTGGTTGATTTTGATTTGTTTTGTTTTGTTTTCTTACCTTTTGCCATGGTAACTTTTGTGTGGTTCTAAATTAACCAACAACACACTTGCTTTGGTCATGCTTATGTCACCATGTGATGTCACCCTCCCATCTTTGTCCTATTCTCATTGGTTTGATGACATAATCCCCACTAATCTCTTTGATTAGCTTCTAATTACTTGGCTAATGGCCGCTGATCTGTTATACGGTTCGCTTAACTTTCGTTTTCGTTTATCGTTTGAGGGATCATACCCGGGATCTTATTACTTGGGTTCCCTTAACCTTTCTCAATACATTATATTCCTTTTATGATCCTCTCTTACAATCCTTGAATTTAAATCCTTTTTATCCTGTTACCTTATACTCAATTCTTTTGGTATCTGGTGGATTTTCGGGAAAAATCAAAGTGTTCGGATTTGGATTCTGACGATCTTTACATACACTTATATCCCATATAAAGTACTAATAAGATCTCAGAATAACAATAAAAGAACCCCTACATAGTGTGGCATGGAAAGTTTTCTTATTCATCATAATCAGCAAAACACTATTCATAAGGGTTTCAAAAATTCCAAAATTTGGGGTTATTACAGTCTCCCCTCCTTAAAAAGATTCCGTCCCGGAATCAGATAGAAAATGAATAGGGATACTTTCTTAGCATTGTGCTTTCTAACTCTCAAGTAAATTTTTCCACATTGTGGTTCTTCCATCAAACTCTGAATAGTTTGATAACCCTTCTCCTAAGCACTTGTTCCTTTTTCAATCTATAACCCTTCCTGGTTGCTCCATATAGGTTACGTCTGGTTGCATGTCTATGCGCTCATATGCTCCTATCTATCTGGCATCCGAATTACACTTCCTTAACATTGATACGTGGAACACGTTATGACTTGCTACATGTTCAGGGGTAGGGCTAGCTCATATTGCTAACTTCCCAATACGTCTTAATATATCCAAGGGTCCAACAATTTGTGGACTTAGCTTTCCTTTTTTTCCGAACCTCATCAATCCTTTCCAAGGGATACCTATAACATTACTAGGTCCCCTATTTCATACTCTTTGTCCTTTCGAGTCAAATCAGCATACCTCTTATGTCCATCTTGGGTTGCTACCAGCCGTCCTCTAATTAGATCTATTACATCCCTGGTCCTTTGGACTACTGCGGGTCCGAGCATCTTGCGCTCTACAACTTCATCCTAACATAAGGGAGATCGACATTGTCTTCCCTCAAGGATCTCATAAGGCGACATCTCGATAATGACATACGATCTATTATCGTGAGAAAACTCAATCCGCGTTAAGTGATCATTCCAAATTCTTTCAAGTCTATTGCACAGACTCTCATTATAGCTTTTAGCATTAGAGCTTTTGCTTCTCAATACCCATTCTTTTCCAGTTCGTAATCGCTACTACCTTCCGTTCCTAATATTATACTGGTTATACTTTGGCTCGTTAGCGTTCTATAACCTTTTAATAACCACGTCAACCTTAGTATCACGAATGTGTTTCCATTCCGAACACCACCATAACTTTTACTACTCCTTTTTTTGCTGTTTCTATTTTCCAAAATTTGATCAGTCATATAGAAGTAAAGGAATGTGTTGAGAGATCACTATGATCATGAACACTTATTCTATTGCATAGTTAGTACAGAAGGTGGCCAGCCTTTAGTACTTGACAAGCAATTAAACAACATGCGGTATCCTACTAGGCTTCTATCACACAGATAGATAGTTATTCGGCAATACCTCCCCTTCGTGAAGGGTTGTTCTTCTCAGCTTACATGAAATGAAAAGAAGAGAAAAGAATGAACTGAAGAGAATTGTATATACGTAAAAAAAATTATTGCCATAAAATATCTGCCTTGGAATCTACCTCTAAACTATAGAGGTTTATCATAGGAGAACAAAACATATATGTATTTATATCAACATCAAGTATTATAGCATCATATTTCATATGCCTAAATATTTTGCTATTCCGTCCATCCTTCTATGGGCCCATGCTCTTCCTCGAGCTTATACTCAATCACCTTTGAAACTCCCTCATCATCGAAAATTGAATCTGGGGTCTCATTCCAGACATCATCGTTACTAGAATTCTATGCTTGCATCGCAACCTTCCTCGTATAGTAATACGACTCTCTATTGATAAGAAGGAATAAATATTCAATAGGTAAATAATCGACCTAGTTTTTCTATCAAAGATAACTTATACGTCAACACGACCCGATTAGTGGTACTCAATCTCAACATCCATTCCAAAACAACTCTCACGGTTGTAATCAACTCATTACTCGCAGAATCATTGCTGCATTACTTTGGTCTACCACTGACCTACTATCGTCATTCACTTTCCATGAAATCTTAATATCTAACCATACGGAGTCCATACATGTCGCATAGAATTCTTCTAAGGAGTTAACATAATCACCAATCATAATTCATGAAGAACACTCCAAATTCTGACGTACTTTCATGACATGAAGCAGATAAAATTGCAGAAGAGTTTCAATCAAAGCAATGATAGCAGGTTAATACCATTCTAAATCATATGCCTTAAATAGAAGACTTAACTCAAAGGTTCATCTAGTCCTTTTTGAAACATGGTCCTAGCTTATCTCAAGATAGTACCTTCTGAGATAGATAGCCCGCTCATGGAGATTACACGAATTAAATCTTTACCAACTACTATTACGGTTGGGTATTGCACAGTCATCAGAAGGAATGTCAATCTTCCAAACCATAATACAACCTTCACAGCTTTTACCATCATCACTGTATTCCTTTGGCACAAGCGCCTATAATTATCCTCTTACCTTTAATGTGTCGGCCACCTCTTTGGCCTTTCCTGATAGTAAAATTTCCTTACAGTCAATGTCATTTTAACCACCTCCAAATAAATTTTCTACCTCATTTCAATCACTGCTTATGTTAAGATGTTTTCCTTAAAATCTGATGAGTAAAAAAAAATATCACCATGTTTCCATAAGTTATTGCCTCAGTCTTTAGAGGTTAATCACTGTCACGACTGACTCTCAATCATACTTAGAACATCTTTTATCTTAGGTCCTAATTGCCCTAACAATTTCGACCTTTACTGGTTCGATCCATACTTTCTCGTGGTTTAACACGTGCCCCACTTGGCATTATTATAATTATGTCGTATTTCCTTTATCAACATTTCTATTCTTGAGAATTTTGAATATTACCTTTCTCCTTGTAGAACCTCTAAGGTTATCCTTGAATCGTTCCTCCTGTATTCCCTAGATACAGGGCATATCAAAATACCATTTACTAATACTAGAACCATTGTCTATGTACTTCTGAAAAAAATTCTCTACTGATCTTTAAAGGTTGTTATTACCTTAATCCTTTCCAATTCATACTGTCAAAACTCATACTATCCCTATTAAGGGTGAAATGCCAACCTTTATGCATTCCCCTAGGATTCATTTTAAGTTACCGATGTTCTATCCTTAATTCCACCTTTAAAAAGGTACATGCATCCTTCCATGGATAATCAAGTCATATATCCCTGATAAGGGTGTCTTATTCAATCATTCCCACCTCAATAGTATATGCATAATTTCACAATAACATCTGTATTCAAATGAGGTCAATCAATATGGCCTCCAAAAGATAACAACGGTTATCCGCTTTTCTTGCCTAATTTGGTAACGATAACAAGGATGTTCTGGAAGATATTGGTTGTGTTCAATGTGAACTTCTTCTTAATAATCCCTTATTTACTTTTGTTGTTTATCTCAACAGTCATCTCAATGTTGAGATAACTTCTATACTTGGTGTCTCCCTTTTTGGGCATCAAGCCACAGGTGTTACATACACTTCACATTTTTGAAGGTCACTTCCTTCATCCCATTTTCCCTGATTCTGGTTATCCTGTCTCCTCAGTCCATCCGTGTTTCCTTATTAATCCATCGATCTATCTCAAAGTTTCATCGAATACTCTCAACTTCAAGGGAATTAACTATACGTATCGCTTACGCCTTCAAACCTTGAATTTATCTCATGATCAATCACCATCACGCTGATGATGACACCCTTCTCTATATTTATTGCAAGGGTTTCTTAGGGTTTCCCATACCTAACTCCCTTATCACTTCTCAACTTTATTTCCTTTATATCCCTTTATACTCCTTCCCTTTTTTAGTCTTTTATTTTCGTTTCTATTACAACCATTACATGAACCAACACAACATAAGCATTGGTTTCGAACATCTCGTCATTCTGGATTCGTGTCCTCAGAACGAATCTTGACAACTTTTACAACTTAGATTCATAATTCATCATACTCGTCCGCCTTTGTTTCGGCTCTAAAGCTTTTACACTATCTCCATAACCTTGGGAAGTACTTTCCCAAAAACAATTGACTAAACTTTAATCAGTTTATTATAACCTCTGGCTCCGTGCCTTCCTTGGACTTTCACCAGCGGGTGGCCTCTCTCTTAGGAAGGTAAGTGACAAAAACAGTCTTTTGTGATTCGTCAATCATTTAGAATCTCAAATGATTCATATATTTCCTTTAGCCAGGCTCTTGCCTCGACTAGGTCAGCTTGTTCCTTGGAACTCTGAGAGCTTAGCGACTTAAAGGTCCTGAAAGAATTTCACACCACATTGTTTCCTCAAGGTGGTGGTTAGGGGTAAAAGTATAAGTTTTGTTTTAGGCAGGTCCATGGATTGCCCAATAGGAGTACCATCCTGGTTCTTCTTATCTTGCTCGACTTATGTTTTCTCAGTCTAAATATTTCTTCCTATTCCCCATAATTGGGGTCATCTTTTAATTTAAAATCCTCATTTTCCACTTCATTATATTATGGGTTCCTTATATCTTAATTACAACCTCCCTGATTATCACATTCAAGGTTTGCCCCTAATCTTATTCCTCATGAGGCATAATGCTTGGAAAGAAAAAAAAATTTTGAGAATCTCTGGATATTTGTCTTACTTACTTTGCTTAAATCTTTCCCTCGTACAGTCCTTGCATGATTACAAATTATGAATTCTCAAGTTCTATAAACTTCATGACACTATTACGTGCTGATAGTGCAACTAACATTATGAACTTATCACAAACAAACTGATCTGAACTGAAAGGAACAAATATATACGTAACCATTTGTTCGAGGTACAACAACTGAACACATGAAAGAGAATTACATCATTTGGCCTGATCGCTTCTATCCCAAAAGTACTACCATATATAATCATCTAGTCATTAAAAACTAATCATTCATAACTTAGGCTGATCCTCCAAAAGCGGTGCTACATGAAGCCCTTGTCTGATCGCTCTAGCTCTGCACACTACTATGGATCAAGAAATGCGGGCACGCACGACATCCCTAACCTCCTCCATCACCAAGGTGATGAGGTCTAAGATAGTCGCAAGTAGAGCTGGATCAACCTGACCCTCAAGATGGCCTCTAGCTGTAATTCGGGTGGTAGCCTCAATCCTATCCATGCTATGAGCTAATCCTGCCGGAAGTACCCCGCCCTCAATTCTTGGTGCAGTAAGTCGATCCAACAGATCACTCCTAACATTACGGGCCTCAGACAGGCCACCCAAAGTCATATAATAATCGGCGATAAGAGAAGCCTGAGTGGTAGCATCTAGCAGTCCATGGGGTGCAGGTGGTGCAGACCCAGGAGATCCAAATGGATAACCTAGTACGGTATCAGGTGACAATGGTGCAGGAGATAAAGGTGGCATTTCCTCAGTAGGTGCTGGGCTCTGAATAGGGGAGGGAACAGGAATTGGTGGAACCTTATGGATGTCTTCTGGAACCTCTGGAAGAGGGTCTGATACTGGTATAATTGGTGTCGTAGAAGGCCCCACTCCTTCTGCCCTCATTAACCTTTGTGCCCCCTTGGTAACTCTTCATCCTCTAGTGCCACCCTCGCGGCCATTCTTGCTCTGGTAGTCGCCCTGACTACGGTCATCAATTCCTCAGCGGTCCTCTCTTCATTCTCGTCAGGATCCTCCACGAGATCCTCCTCAGCAACAATCCCTTCTGGGATAACATCCTCAACCGCAACATTCTCAATATGAATCTCATCCGGTCCCTCGTTAGGGTAGTCTATCGGATTCACAATTTGATCTCCAACATGTAATAAAACATCCTCATGCTAATGCTCCTGAACCTCAGGGTTCTGTGCCCCGCTGCCCTATACGAGAATGAACAATGTTACTATCATAATATTTATAAGGGTTCCCGTAAGGGTTTTAACTGTCAGTACTACGTTAGGTAGTCCGACTATGAACTTGGCAAGAGTTCTTATTGTCTGAGTGAACTTATTATCTTAACGTCACATCATCTCTGAGGTTTATAACGCTTCACTCTAATACCATTTCTGTAACACCCCCAAATCTGGGGTCGGGGATCCGGGTTGTCACGAGTTCTATTTCCCTTAATAACACTTAATCTTAATAAACAACGAACTACTACGTACTGTGACCCACAATATACACACACACACACCACAAGTTATAGTCTCAGAGATGAATACCAAAAATAACATAAGTCGTTTTATTCCACAATTATAAGCCATTACACCTCAAAAGGGTTTCTGAATAAATTTATATTTCTTTGCCATTATTATAATTCATAAATATACATAAATCTGGTACATCAGAAGTTGAAAGCCTAGCCTATTGGTAGATCCTACCTCGGCTATAACGGCATCAACGCCTACATGAAACTGCGGAACGTTTCCTAACCGCTTGCGAATCGGGAGATTGGTCATGTTCATCCTTTCTATCTATTATTGTGTGATGAAAGAAGAAAGCAAGGGTGAGCAACAAGCCCACCAAAATAATGTGTATAATGATTAACAATATATGAGCATTCTCATAGTACTCAAGAAAGTCTTGGTCAAGAAGAAATGAACCAAGTTTGATATCTTAACGCGACCAAGTCGCAAAATATTCAGTATATATATATATATATACTTTTCACAATATTTGAAATCCTCTGACATGTATAACATCCACAGAGTTCCAGTTTATAACTTTGTAAAAATATCGTTGCAAGGTGATCTCATATATCTAACCTTGTCTCAACGTTTTTCTGAAACCTTTGTCATTCATAAGACAATCATTAACTAGATATAAGTTTAAAAGATGAAGTTACAAGATACTCCAATATACTTATATCTTTTCCGAATACTACTTGAACTACCACCGTTCAATGTATAGATAGTTCATCCCATAGATTAAGCTACAAGACAAAACTTGTATAGAATCAATCTTTACAATATCATCAAAATAAAATAAAGTTATGAGATACTTCATTTGATGCAAACATCATTTTGAAAACTTGACCCTGCCAACACTCAACAATCGCCCAACCGTAGCCTTTCTATCGAAGTGCTCTGGGTAGTGTTGCAGATATATCCAATTGGATGATGAACTCATTACGGGAGTTTGCCGCGCCAGGAAGACCACTTACGATGATCAGTCGTAGTAGTGCAACCCCACCATTTTCTACATGTAGAGGAGAACCTGTCAGATTTACTTGTCAACCGAACACTGGACTCCTAAGGAATGGACCGTCTTAGCGGAACTTTTAGGCCATTTGGGCCATTATAATAAGGCTGGGACGGCGCTACTCGAGCACTTACGCCACTCCTAGTTCAGATGAAATCCATGACTCTGAAACGTAAAGCTCGTCCCCCCTTTCCCCAAGTAGAAACTTGTTGATACGGCTCCACCAAGAAGTCGTATCTAGTTGGAAAGGAAAACTCACCGATATTTCCCAGGCGATGCCTGTCAATGGATTAACTTGTTCCAAGAATTTTACTTCCCGAGTGTTGGGTAAGTAATCAAAAACTCTTTTATCAAAATAGCAACCTTGTTGCGAATATGAAACACACCACAGAGCCAGATCCCTCAGGTTTTGAGCGAGTATTTAAATCCCCTTCGAAAGGAGGATCTTAAATATAAAAATGAGTTTGGGATACGCCCTAACCTTTAAAATAATTTTGAAGACTCGAAAACATTTTTAAGAATGTTTGGAGTAATGCTGATTTAATGAAATAAATCAGTCCCGATATATTAGAAAATATCTGAATATTATTATTTAAATAATATTCCCCTAAAGAATAATCTTTATAAAAATAATTGAAGTAGAAGTTGTAAAACTTATACTTGAAATGAATATTAAATAACCAAAGATATACTTATACGAAAGTAATATCTTTATTTGAATAATCAAAGTGAGTTTGATTATCGACACATTATTCTTTAATAAAATAAAGAATAATAATTAGTAAATAATCGGAGTCATAAGCCCTCGAATGAATATTCAAAATAATATTCATTAATAAAATAAAGTTATCGAATAAACCTCATTTGATTCATAGTTTTAATAACTATTCATATATATATATAAATAAATATATATATATATATTATACTTGGGAGCATCGACTCCCGGTTTTAGAAAAATGTTCACCTTTGGGTCCCCTATACTAAGGGTATATGCAAATTACCGCTTATCTCTAGCATAGATATTATCAACTGAATCAGCATATATATGTATCAAGAATACGAAACAGGCATGCATATATACCATATCACATGCTATAATATATCGCAAGAATTTGCTAATTAACCATTATGCATCCATCACAAGATAATGCATATACAAATGTATACATCACAACAACAGTATAACGGATAGAAAACTTGCCTGAGCGACTGGGGGTTACAAATGGCTTGGGACGAGTCTGGTAACCTATAAATAACATATAAGTTGGAATTAAACCAAAGTTGCTTATAAATCTATACTTTAACCAATTTAGACTCTAACGCTCACTTTGCGCTTACTGATTCTCTTAAGTCGCTCGAGTACCCTCGGCTCCACCATTTTTAATAAATTAACCATTAAGGGTTTTAAGGCGATTCTTTCGCGAGTGCCTTACCAACTGCCTAATACACTTTACATAAATGTTTCATACTCCAATTAGTCCTTTTAGGTCTTTAACCTATGTTTAAAAGTAAGGCGAGGGGTAATGGTTCATTTGCGAAACGCCGTTACTTAATACGGTCATTTCTCCTACACCGTACATCGGAAACAAACAAACCACATATCAAAATGAAGCTCGTAACATGAACTATCTAATCATGGCAATGGTCAAAACCTAGCAGTGAATTCACGGGTCCTAATGTTAAGAGCAAAAAAAATAGTCTAAAGTAAATCGGACATTACGACGGCTATGTTTACGCGATTACCAATTTTATTCTACTCCAAACCAACCCACAATCAACCCACAATCACAACCCAATCAAAACTACATCCATACTTCACCATAACAGCTCCAACAACTCAACATTATCAATTTATACTATTCTCAAACATGAATTTAAACTATATTTAAGTTCATTAATCAATACTCCAAGAATTACAACTCCAAAACATTACAACACCAACTATCCTCTACATTCACAACAAACAAGCCTCTCATGAACTATAATAATATAACTAAACCTAATACTCAAGTAAAGTTAGGGTTTGGAGGGGTTATACCTTCCTTGGAGAGTGGAGAATCAAGTAATTAGCTTGGAATCACCCTTAAAAGTCCTTATCCAAGCTTAATCTAAACAAAAACTCAAGAACAAAAATTTTAGTTCTTGAAAAACACTATTCACCATCTTCTTCCATGATTTTTAGGAAGAGATTGTGAATGAATTAGAAGCTCAAACTTATAGGATATCTATATCTAAGCATAAGGAGTCTTAGATAATTACCTTGCTAATTACAAAGCTTGGAACTAGGATTTTGAATTTTTCCTTCTTGAAATAAAGAGAAAGCCGAGAGCTTCCTTTGAAGAAATGAAGTCAACTTGTGTTTTTTGGTGAAATGATTTGTTGGTTGGTTGATTTTGATTTGTTTTGTTTTGTTTTTTTACCTTTTACCATGGTAACTTTTATGTGGTTCTAAATTAACCAACAACTCACTTGCTTATGCTTATGTCACCATGTGATGTGACCCTCCCACCTTTGTCCTCTTCTCATTGGTTTGATGACATCATCCCCACTAATCTCTTTGATTAGCTTCTAATTACTTGGCTAATGACCGCTGATCTGTTATACGGTTCGCTTAACTTTTATTTTCGTTTATCGTTTGAGGGATCATACCCGGGATCTTATTACTTGGGTTCCCTTAACCTTTCTCAATACATTATATTCTTTTTATGATCCTCTCTTACAATCCTTGAATTTAAATCCTTTTTATCCTGTTACCTTATACTCAATTCTTTCGGTATCTGGTGGATTTTCGGGAAAAATCAAAGTGTTCAGATTTGGATTCTGACGATCTTTACATACACTTATATCCCATATAAAGTACTAATAAGATCTCAGAATAACAATAGAAGAACCCCTACATAGTGTGGCATGGAAAGTTTTCTTATTTATCATAATCAGCAAAACACTATTCATAAGGGTTTCAAAAATTCCAAAATTTGGGGTTATTACATCAACCGCTTGCCATATTCTTAATCGGGTTTTGCTACGACCTATAAAACAAAAGACTCCTTATGAGTTCTATTTTGGTAAAACTCTGAAACTAAGCTACTTTCGAGTATTCAGAAGCAAGTGCTTCATATTAAATTCAAAAGAGTACTTTACGAAGTTTGATCCTAAATCAAACGAAGGTATATTTCTTGGATACTCGAACAATAGTAAAGCTTACCGAGTGTTTAACCTCAAATCGCTTGTGGTGGAAGAATCTATGAATGTCGCTTTTGATGAAAGTAAACCACCGGTGAAATATAAAGATCTTGTTGACCAAGAAAATGTTGAACAAGATGATATTGAAAAGGTTATTCGACAATTCGAAAATATGGATCTCGGGACTCCCGTACATAAAAATTCATTAGAATTGGACGAAAAGGAAGATGAACTTCCTCAAGCAATTCCCACTATAAAAAGTCATCCATTAGATAATGTGCTTGGAGACTTAAGGAAGGGAGTTCAAACGCGGTCACAAGTTCAAAACGTTATGAATCATCTTAGTTTTCTATCTCAAATAGAACCTAAGACAGCGAAAGAGGCTTTATTAGACGAGGATTGGATTTTTGCTATGCAAGATGAATTGCTCCAATTTACTCGTAGTAAAGTGTGGGAACTTGTCCCTAAGCCTCATGAAACTTCCATAATTGATACAAAATGGGTTATTCAAAATAAATTAGACGAGAATGGAATGGTAGTTCGAAATAAAGCAAGATTAGTTGCACAAGGATATACCCAAATGGAAGAAATAGACTTTGATGAAATATATGCACCGGTAGCAAGAATTGAATCAATTTGAATGCTATTGGCTTATGCTTGTCATAAAAACTTTAAAGTCTATCAAATGGATGTGAAATCAGCATTCTTAAACGGGATTTTGGAAGAGGAAGTATATGTGAAACAACCTCCCGGGTTTGAAGATGCAACACATCCCGATCATATCTATAAATTATTTAAAGCTCTATATGGCTTAAAACAAGCCCCAAGAGCATGGTACAAAAGGTTGAGCAAGTTTCTACTAGAAAATAAATTTAAGATGGGAACGGCAGATAAAACCTTATTTACGAGGCAAGAAAAAGATGATATATTGCTCGTACAAATATACGTAGATGACATCATTTTTGGATCAACAAATGATGCACTATGTGAAGAATTCTCTGAAAATATGAGTAAAGAATTCGAGATGAGTATGATGGGAGAATTAAACTTCTATTTGGGATTACAAATAAGGCAATCTGATGAAGGCATCCATATCTCTCAATCCAAGTATTGTAAAGAGATGTTGAAAAAATTCGAAATGGATAATGCCAAACCCATCTCTACTTCTATATCTACATCCGATAAATTAACGGAAGATCCAAAAGGAATTCTCGTAGACACAAAGAAATATCGAGGAATGATCGGTAGCTTGCTCTATATAACTGCAAGTCCTCCCGATATTCAATATAGTGTTTGTAAGTGTGCTAGGTTTCAAGTAGCACCTAAAGAATCTCATTTATCCACGGTAAAAAGGATATTGAGATATCTTAAAAGAACCACTAATGTTGGTCTTTGGTATCCAAAAGGAATACCATTTGACTTAGTATGTTTTTCTGATTCGGATTATGTCGGGCATTTAGTAGACAGAAAAAGTACTAGTGGTACTTGTCAGTTTCTCGGTGGATGTTTAGTTTCTTGGTTTTCAAAGAAACAAAATTATGTATCCATCTCAACAACCGAGGCTGAGTATATAGCAGCTGCAAAATGTTGTGCTCAAATACTGTGGATGAAGCAAACACTAGCTGACTATAATATAAAATTTGATGTGATCTCAATCTTATGTGATAATACGAGTGCTCTTGATCTTAGCAAGAATCCCGTATTACATTCTAGATCTAAACATATAGATGTGAGACATCATTTTTTACGTGATCATGTCAATAAAGGCGATATAAAAATGACTCATATTGATAGTTAGATCAATCTCGCTGACATATTCATAAAACCATTAAATTCCAAAAGATTCACTAATCTCCGCTTGGATTTAGGAATGTTGGAATTTGTGAAATAATGGTTTATATAAAGAACAGTTGAGAATTATAAAGAAGTCTCAACGATAAGGATATTCTCCCGATCAAGTTATTAAGTTTATCTGAAACTAAGATTCGTCAAAAAGAAATTTATTGATCGGGTTAAGATAACTTAAATAGCCCAGATTAACCGAGAAAATAAACTTAATCGAGTGAATATTTATTATTTCATGAGATTTATAAATATTTAGAAAGTCCTTCTTATATAAACTGATTATTATTTTTCAGTTATATATATATATATATTTATATATATCTTTTGTGTTCTTAAATATATATATATATCTAGTCTCATTTTTTAGATATATCTATAAATATATGTTATTTAAGTATATATATATACTTCTGTGATATTTATATATATATATATTTAAATATTTTGAAAATAATTATATAAAGATAAAATAATTCAGCTATTTTTTAAAATAGTTTTATAAAAGAATTACTTTTTATTGGTCCCTTATTAACCAGCCCAAATCAATTAAATATATCATGCCCATGTATTTAATTTATTAAAATATCTGTTTCAGCCCAATCAAAAACCCAGCCCATGTTTATTTCTAAGCCCAAACTACAAAACCCTACAAATCCTACCCATTGATTCATAGATCAAGTCAATCTCAGCCATTAATTTACTAAAATATATAAACCTATTTTTATGTCTACAGTGTCATTTGACACGGTTCAGTTGAAACCCTAATCTCTAAACACTCTCTCATTTCTCTTCTTCTTTCCGCCTCTTTCAAAGAACCCTAGATCGATTTCTTCATTTTTCTCTTCGATTCTCGATGAAATTCATCAGATATTATACTTAAATTTAATTATTCGTGGTTAGGAACATACGATTAATGTATAATCGTGATTGGGTTGGTAAAATCAAATCGATTTTGGTGATAAAAATCGACGATTTGCATATAAATCGAACGAGAATCATCAAATCGGACATTAAGCTGATTAATTAATATATATATATATATATGTATCTACAATTTTGGTTGATCAATTATATGAAGCCCTAACGTTTTTTTTAGTTTCACAACATGAGAAGACCAAATCGATTCAAAATCGATTCGGAGAAGAAGATACAAAGATGCATGCGGCTTGAATCGACGGATTGGATGTTAAATCAGTCCGCGACTGAGTCAACCAGGTAAGACCTATGAGTCAGGCCAGACTCTAGGCTCAGGTGAGAATTTTGTATTTCTTTCAGTCCCATTTGATTGATTTTTGTGGTTAAAGGAATAAACTGAAGTTGAATCGAACATTATTTGATTAAATCACACCTTAATTATGATATGAGTGTTCTGTGATATGGTTTTGATAAAGCTATGAATTAATACTACTCTGTGTTTGATCGAATTAACAGTATAAAGCTTGGATTATTGATATAGAGTTTGTGTTGGATTTATGATTATTTATTGGATTTGTGATTATCTGGTGGATTTGTGACTCTGTTGGATTTGTGACTGTTGAATTTGTGATTGTTTGTTAGATTGGTGATTACTTGTTGATTATGAAGTTCAGTCAAGAAATTTTGTTAATTAATCTGAACTGTATCTTAATGGTTGCTTAAAGTGGTAAATTCGTATATAATAATCTGTTAAAGAACATGCTTGGTTAAAGTCTGTGAAAATGTTTGTTCAACAATTTCTGTGAAATTGTTTAAAATAAGGTCTATTTGCTTGGTCAATTATGGGTTTTTGGTATAAGCTTCACTAATAACAGATTGGTTGTTGATACATTAATTAATTTAAGTCCAAGAAAGTCAGCGTCTTAGTTGATTTGACTTTAAGTTCCCTGATAACTCTGTGTACTTCATGAATTCTTATTTACCTAATGATGGAGTTACCTAGGTATAAATCCTATTTAATTGAGTCTTTAACACTGCCTTTTGTATTTATAATCTAATTACCTGATTAATCCTTGCAGAACTATAAGTATATGTGATTATGATCTGTGTGTTATTAAAGCATTTTACTTAAGTTATTAAGGTTACTATAAGTATATGTGATTAGTTGTTTAACATTAGTCTGTTCAAACCACACCAAATTAATCTAAGATTACTGAGATATTAAGGTTGTATAAGTGTGTGTCCAAATGTATTTGCAAGCTGTCCTGTTTGCTGTCTTAAGCTGAATACATTGAATCTGGATAAGAAATGTCTGGTTGACTTCAATCCCTACTTGTCTATTTGAACTGTGTACTATTCTGTGCATTTTTTATTTACTTGTGCAGTTGCAAGAAATCAGATAAGGTATTATCAAGAATTGGTTTATGTAATCTCAGATTAACAAAAATAAATAATACACTCATACACCATCCCTCACAGTAAGACCTGGCAGGGGAGCCTTGAGCATCCCTGTATCTGGATCACTGCTGTGATTAATGGCCACTTAGAAAATTAAGGTGACATTTTATTTTAACTCACTGCATTTAAAGTGTTATATCTGATATAAATGATCCGAGTGTTGTATTGCCTTGAATGCCATTTAAATTAAATGAAAACTGATTGTGTATGCCCTGTTCTGTGTTTAAATGTGTATGACATTCTCTTGGTTGCATCTCATTAATAACATAGTTTCTTGAGAAATAAATGTTACATTCTTTATTAAACATTCAAATTTTTCAGAACATTAAATTCAGTTCCAAAAAGTAACAATCTGTCGACATTAATCTTTTCTCAAATCTGAACATCCTTAAATGTTTTGCTTGTCACTTGCTAGAGTCTATGTGGTAGAGTAAGCTGCTTTTCACCTTTATGTCACACATTCTCCCAAATCTGTGTACTTTTTGTACTTCTAACAGTACTAAAACAGTATTTCCTAGTACCAGTTGCATAAGCCATCTCTCAAAATTCATACACTAGCTGCATTATATACATACCTAGGATTTGGAATTATGTAAACCATGCCTCTGCACATCAAACTCTTTGCCAACTGCATTTAATAAAAATCACTGTTCATGAACAGTGAAAGTTATTTTCCAGAAAATTAATTTTCTAACTTAAATTGTATTCTGTGCTATGTGCATGCATATATACTTGTTTAACTTGCTGCATTCACACACAAAACACAGTTCATTTTGCATTATTCCACTTCACTTGCAACATGAACCCAAATGCTAACCCTTTTTACCCTAAACCCAGACCACTGATTGAGAACCCATATCTTCTTGAAGATATAGAGAAAAATCAGTTTCACCATCACAAATCATCAACCTTCAAAACTGTTCAATCTTCATATCTGAAACACTATCATAAAAGACATTTTCCACCTAAACAACTCAGAAAGGGATACAAAAATCACACCATTCCTTTCTACCAAAGCAGAAAATTTCAGAACCCTCATTCCCCTAACCCTAGACCAACTAAGCCTTTCCAACCACAAGTCTATACCATGAAATCCAATCTCAGACAAGAACCAAACCCTAGCCCAAACATGAAAACCAAAACCTCCACCACCAAAACTATCTAACCCATCAAATTCCAAAAAGTTTCTTGAACTCATAAAAAATGTCCAACCTGGCACTTGTGTGGATGTTAAAGGTGAAGTGGAGTTCATCATTAGAAGGGCTAAATGGGATGGTTTAATGTACAATATAGGAAAACAGTATTTCACTCATCTCATGGGGGAATTTTATTGCAACATGAGCATAATTAAAGGGGTAGAGGGCATCTTGCATTTCACTACTACAATGAATAGGAAAGTTATCTGTGTAGATAACAAGAGCATAAATAGAGCACTGCATTTACCTCTTCATCTATGTGAGTTGCCATGTGAGGACATATTTTCTCTATTTGTGTTTAATAAGTCTGAATTTGAACTTATGGTAGGAATGTTTTATAAGTCTGATGTGCCTGATGGTCTCTGTGATGACAACTGTGGTATTCACTTTAAACATTTCACTAGCACTTTCTAGCACCTTGCTCTCATTATTAGGTCTAATGTTATGCCTAAGCCTAATCAGAGCAAATATTTTGACTTCTTTGATATGAAAATCATGCATCTGCTTGCTAATAACAAAATCAATTTCAGTTGCTCCTATGTCATTCTCTTGAACATGATAAATGCTCATCTTGTTGATTATATGCCATATGGTATGTTAATTACTTCTCTCTTTGCAATCTGCAACATTCCAATGCCTGAAATCTTTGCAAATCTAGCTGATTCACAAATCACCAATGACCATTTTAGGCCACAAGTGCCCCTGATGCACTATGAACCTCAAGAGGTCACCCCTGTTGTCATTCCTCAGTTCATCAGAGAGGAAGATGTCTTTCTCTCTAAATTTGAGTATGTCAAGGCCATGTTTAATGAACTAAAAATGGAACTTAAGAGAGTAAAAACTGAAAATGATGAGGTTAAGGAAAAGGTAGGAGAACTAGAAGGCATCACTGCATCTTGTAAACATAGGATTGCATATTTAGAAAACCTAGATGCATCTACACTAGGAACAGATTGTATGTCTGACCAAGAAATTGTCTATTCCTTTCAAGTTCCTTTGAGTGAGAACACTGCAATGATTTATGAGTTATGAGAAGTAAGTGTAGAAGCTAGAGGTCAATTGATTGATAATCTTCCTGATTTAATCCATGTCTGTGATGTTGATGGTAATGTTATTGGATGATCTGTGTTGATGTTCTTGCTACTGAATGATTAAGTGTCTTGCTGTGTTGCTGCTTCTGCACCCTTTTTTGTTGATCTATTACTGATCTGTTATATTTCTTTTGGTGTAATTTTAATTAAACCTTTGGATTTCTGATTTGATGTTTGTAACCTTAACTCTGTTGTAATTTGGTTGAACCTACTGGAGTGCATGCACTTCTAATGTTGTGTAATCTGTAAGACAGGTGCAGAAATTTGTTTTATTTAATCAGTGAACCACACTGATTGATATGAACACTTTTGTTTAATATAATATAATCTGCATTTTGTTACATCTGGTGTTGCATACTCCATCATACTTATACTATACTTTTTGCTCTTAAATTCACTAACAAATCTCTGCAGGAACACAATCAATTCTGACTTTAAAATTCTCTGAGTCTTAGTATTAGAATATGAATTTGTGTTCACGGTTGGTGATGCATTCTGGCTTAGTGTCATGTTCTATTATGTTCCCTAATTAGCTCTGTCACTAATTTGTGAAGTTGATAATTTCTAAAAATTGTCTTTAGATTACTCTGTCATTTTAATCTTATCTACCAAATTGACTGTCAAATTAACTTTCTATAAATGTTTGCTCCTGTCTCTTTCAGATTAGCTGAAAGTTAAGCTATTTGGTAACTGGTATATGTGTGTATTATCTAACAAATATGCAGGCTAACCACACGCATGCACAGCTCAAAACTGATCAAGCTTAGCTTATGGAAACATTATGTTAACGTCATCAAGTCTTATTCTGCTAAGGTATGACATGTATATATTCTTAACCTATAATAATCCTATTTTCACACACACATCAGGCTGTTGTATTAAGTCCCAGTATTAAACCAATCAAACTGAATCTTTTGTGGTAAGTGAATGAGTAAAAGATATTGAGTTTCATTGTATGTGTAATAGATTGTTTCGAAAAGTCCAGCTCCTTAGAATGTATTAGTTTTCCAAAATGTATAGTCTGCAACTTGGCTCTGAAATAGAAATAGAATATATTAGTAATTAGATGTTGTAATATGAAAGTAGCTGGCAAATTCGATTTGATCTGATAAAATGTATTAGATCTCAGACCTTGTAACATGAACATTGTTTGCATTAGTGACAGTTTTTGTAAATTGTGATTGAAAATTATGTATGCTAGAATGTCAATCACTAAGGAAGTATTTACATGAATTATGGTCTTTAAAGATTGAACAAAATTAAAGATTGGCTTAAATCCAATTTGTCTAAAGCTACATGAATTCTATCAAACTGAAAAGAGCTTGCTAAAACTAAATTGACTGATCATTGATTTAAGTATAGTTCTATCAGACGACTAAGTCACAACATCATACTTATCAAAACTGTTTCTAAACTGCAATCTTTGGTAATCAATAATAGTGAAAAAGGACTCATCATAAATAGATATAATCAAACACTGGATTTTGTACAAACAATATGCTATCTTTTCGGTCAAACCATGCATGTATAAGAATCTCTTCCTAATGCTAAACTACATGTATTATATCTCAAAAGTATTGTTTTAACTGCTTTCTTTCTATACATACAAAAACAGACCAAACTTACCATGCATATCATTTTATTAATTTCTACATGCTCAAATACATGTATTTAACTAGAAATATTAATCAAAATGCCATGTTTTCTAACGTTAATGCTTTTTAGATAAAATTCTACATATTCTTTTTGGCATGTACCAAACAAAAGGGGAAGAGAAATTGGACCCCTTAATGCCTTAATGTTCAATTTTTTTCAAATTTTTTGAATATTGATATCTTTTTGATATACAAGAATCTATATATGTGCTTCTATTATTGTATGATACATCTAACAAAGTATTTTGCAGGATCTCAAGAAAGAGATTTAATCTCTAAGTATATAAATGCTTTATGTGTAAAATATTTTTCAAAAATTCATGCATACACCAAGGGGAAGCACACACTATTAATTTTATGTTTGTTTGGCAAATACCAAAAAGGGGAAGATTGAAAGGATATCTTCGATATATTATTTATTTTGGTATTTGTACGATTAAACATAAAATTAAGACACGTAGATCCTCTCCATTAGGACATGAATTTAATTGATCCAAATCAAAGTCAAAAAGTCAAACTAGCAAAATCATGTCTTTTAAACAGATAAAAGAGATATTCCATTCTTTCAAAATATCAAAACTATATCCTTATGAAATATATCTGTAAGGCAATATGATCAAAGATGAAACATCAAGATATGATATTTCTTAGATCTGTGTTGCAACAGGAACATTGTAGAAATACTCTTTAGAGATCTCGTGCTATATCAAAAATGTTTTACTCTTCGCTCCTAAATATTTTTTACATCCTTCAAAAGAGTTTCTACTCAAAGTTTATTAATATTCATGTTTGAATTATTAATATCCCTTTTTACACCCATTCTGTGTGTTCGTAAAGTAATTTACTTCCGTTTCGTAAAATCAGTATTTCTCGGAGAAAATTATTCAAAAATACTCAAAAATATTTCCCACCACTCAAATATATTTTATATATTAGGAAATATATTTTAAGTATTTATACAAGTCAAAACTTTGGTCAAAAGATCCATCTCCTTTATTTCAAGACCAACGATATTTTTATTCGGAAGAAAGACTGACAGAACAGTTTCATTTTTAAATAAAATGCATCTACATGCTAGAATAACTTGAAATTTGGTATGGATCATTTAAATGGTATGTTCTGAGTATGGTAAAAAGTTCGTAGTATTCAAAGAATTTTTGTGCGGGCACAAAAATTGAGGCAGTTGGTCCCATAATTGACCACGTTTAACCTAGTTACCATTGACTAAAGTTTACCAAAACTTGCAGGACATCATTTTTTAATATTTAGGTAATTATCATATTTTTTATGATATTTCTTTAAGAGTTTTTGGGGTGGTCATAATTAATGGTGCTTAATCCTTAATTAAAGTAATTAAAGAATGATTAAAAGAAAAGGAAAATATATATTTAATATATATATATCAGCTGAGATTTGAATGGATACTAGCTTGTGCTTCCTTCCCACTTTCAAAGAAACACAACCTACTTGCCCTATCATCAATCTATGTGATACACTCCATCCACCATTCATTCCTTCTCAAATCTCAACCATTCAATCCACCCAACTCCTCCTATAAATAAACCCCCACCCCAACCCATTTTCTTCAAGCTAAAGAGCCACAAAGTTGCTGGGATTTTTTCAAGAAGTGCTTCTCTTCATCTCTTTCAAATTTTATACACACTTCTTCTCAAAAACCTTCTCTCTCTTCTATATACTTACATATATACAAGGTTTTTGAAACCCAAGCTTAGCTTCACCCAACCAAGATTTATCCCACCAAGTGAGCTCATCCACTACCACTTCCCGGCCTCTCGAAGGGATGTCCAAGTTCGACCAAAGTGCCAAAATCCGGCCGAACCTCCGGTGAATTTTTCCGGCGAACTTTTCGGACCATTTTTCAAAAGTGGTTAGTTCTAGCTTCTTATTTGAGTTCTTTGTATTCAAGCCTTGTACTTAACCTCTCTACTTCATCTTAAGCTCTAATACAAGTTCTCTTATAAAGGAAGTTCTCGGGGAGAACTTAGATTCGAACTCGAAATTCGAATAAGTACTTGATCTTCATAAAAATCATTCCAACAAGAAGATCTAAAAAGAAAAGTACTTTATCTCCAAGGGGAGATTATATTTGACACAAGTACGAGTTAGCCAATTATTTCTTACACATTAATTGGATCTTGGCTAACACTCATTCGTGCTCATAAAATAATTACGAAGTTTAAGTGTAATCCCTTCTAGCATCTTTAGTGCTCTCCAGGGGATTATTACTTGTCTCATATAAACACTTCGTAATTTGTCAAATCTTAAAACGGATCGTACGAGTTAGACAATTACTTAACGCTCTTTAATTGGATCTTGTCTAACTAATAACGTATATATAAAATATTATGAAGTAAAAGTGTAATCCCATCTAACATCTTTAGTGTTCCGGGGGATTATAGCTTGTTTCATATAAACTACTTCGTAATCATCCGTTATTTAAAGATGAATCAAATCCACGAGTTAGCCAATTATTTTCACGCTCTTTAATTGGATCTTGGCTAACACATATCGTGTATATAAACAATTACGAGACATATCGTATAAGCCCCTTCTAACATCTTTCAGTATTCCGTGGGGTTATTATTCGATATATATAAACTACTTGTAATTATTCATCTAAGCTTCAAAAGCACGATCTTACGCCAATTACTTGCACTTCTATTATTTGGATCTTTGCTAAGAATCATAAAACTTATACAAGTGCTTGAAGTTAAAAGTATACTTTTACCACATAAGTGTCAAAACAGAAGTATACTAAAATCCTTAAGCCTACGAGCGTAAAGGATAAGTTACAATTCCGAGATTGTAACTAAAGGATTCTTCGATTTATAAATACGTAATCGAAAGAAGAAGAATACTAAAGAAGTCGTAAGCCATAAGTGCTTAACATAAACAGGGACTTCTTATATTACTCCACAACTTTATTAAATCTATAAAGGAGTAATTATAAATATACTTAAGCAACTTGTATTATTTTTAAGTCAAATATTGTTATTTAGTTTTAATATTCTTATTTGAATATTATACTAATTGTGGGCTAGTACAGTAACATACTAGTTCAAACCATCTTTTCTATACTTAGTTTGTTTCGTGGATTGTCTTGTTAGTTTTGTAGTGAGGTGAAGTGACGTGAGGTGATTCTCGTTCTAAGACCTAAGTCCTAGACGTAAGAAGAGGAAAGACCCAAGACCGGATCACTAAGATCCAAGAACGACAAAAGCTAAGGAAGCCAAGTCCACACAAAGGCTCTACAACAACTTTGAAGAAATAGCGGGGAGTTGTTGTCTAAGATAAGTTGTGCAGGTATTACATTTATTTTGAGGTGGTGACCCTTATGTTACGCACCAAGACAAATACTTGTAAAGGGTGTAAAGGCTTCTCCGCCTACTAAAGGAGCGAGTTTATTATAAGGGAAAATCCTGAGTCCGGGAGAGGAGCTCGGGGACTGGAGTAGGTTTGAGAGAATCTATTAGAGGTTGCACCATCGTGAACCAGGATAAAATCACCATGTGGTATTTTCTTTCCTTGCACTTTATCTTCCGCAAATATAAACTGCATAACCACTCGGTAAAGTTTTAAAA